>NC_135077.1:24622500-24925000 GCF_051107435.1 Chaetodon auriga | reverse complement strand
AAAAGTGGTTTTCGGCAGTTTGTGATAATTTGGGCTGCTTTTCATACCATTAGTGATGTTCCTCCCAGAGAAAGGTTACTGGCCACAGTCCAAATCAACTCCATTTCCTCCCATTAGAACCGCTTTAATTGAGATTGAGGTACTGAGCTCAGGAGGCTCAACAAGAAATAACTGACAAATGCCAGTTGAATTCATCACAACTAGGTGGAAATGTTTAAAATTACTATTTGATCATAATTCTGTGATAAAAGGTTACATTATAGACACATGTTACACAGATACCAAGGCAGGGCAAGAGAAAATTGTTTATCCTTTTTTCCTTATTGTTTTATTTTAATGAATTTTTGTGAAGCGTCTTTGAGTGTTATCATACCGTGATTCTCTTTATTTATTTATTTATTTATTTTTTATCTGTTATTATTTCAATATGACAGTGAGCTGGGCTGTGACTTAATGAAGCTACTAATGTGGCAATGAAGATAGAATCAGTGCAAATGGCATGGCTGACCTGCAGATTTGTGAAGTCACCATTAATGCTGAACCATAAAAACTGGTATGCCGCCAAGTAGACGATGTCTTCTTTAGGGAAGAAGGGTTATTTCAGCAAGACAATGCCAAACCACATTCTGCACGTATCCCAACAGCATGGCTCCGTAGAAAAAGAGTCCAGCTGCTAGAGTGGCCTGCCTGCAGTCCTGACACGTCACCCATTGAAAATATTATGAAACGTAAAATATGAGTCATTGAGCAGCTGAAGACGTAATTCCAGGAAGAATGGGAAAACATTCTACTTTCAAAAGGACAGCAATCGGTCTCCTCAGTTCCTAAACACTTACAGAGTGTTGTTAGAAGAAGAGGTGATGCCACAGAGTGGTAAATTAGCTTAAAAAATACCATAAAAATATAACCCATCATTGGTTTTCCCTTTAATTTCCTGAATTCCAGAATGTTCAAACTCAAGACCATTCAGATGCATCTGTATACCGAAGAGAAGCATGATCCCCTTAACTTATGTTGAACGTCACAGATTCAAAACCTTTTATATAAAACACAAACACCCAGCTGCAGACATATAGAGTATGTACAGATGATAATCAAGCTTTGATTAAGCAAGTTTCAATTTCACTGGAATGTGAATATATTTCTTTAATGTAAGATACAGCCCTGTTGTTACTAATACCAGCAGAGGAAAAGTACTTTAGCCAGTATTTATCAGACCTTTAGCTACTTCACACTGGTTGACTCGTGGAGTTGTTTTTGCCTCTTAATTACCAGTCTCATACTGGGGAATAAATAACTTCCGTCCTTGTGCAATTTATTTGAATCTTGGTGTTCAGCTTATTTAATGTCACCTAATCCGTGGACTTGTTTGTCTCTTTCTGCATTTTGTAAATAGTATTGGGACTGAATTATGCCTGTGCGATTGACAGGTGGTAGACATGCCTGCAGAGTTATTGTGATGGGATTCAAAATTAACAAGCCTCGGCCAGCTCACTGGTTTCTTAATGCCAAATCTGAGGGTATCAGCACAGTGTGTGGTGGTGGATTGTCCTCAGAGACCCTCACTTTGTAATCACTATCAATTAAACTGGACCATTATTTGCACTTATTTAACATCTTCATTCCGCCTGATTTTCAACTCAAATGTACAGAAACATCACTGCACACAAACAACTCAGCATGTACTATGTGCCTACCAGCAACACCACAATGGCTTTCTTTCTGACTTTTGTTGCACTCTTGTTGAAGCTGCAATAAAATTTTCCATTCCGATGCTCATAGCAAATTCAAGTATCACATTCAGGCTGAACTAGCTGTCAACACGTTCAGAGGATGCTCATGATGTGAATGCAGGGTTTGATCATCTGGGAACTTTGAAAAGGTACTGCAATCTGGGATGTTTTTCAGGCACGTTTCTTCAAGTTGTGTTTCTTTCAAGTGTCAACAATATATGAGTGGAGTTTATGTCCTTATTGTTCCTAAGAAAAAAAAGCGTGTGTGTAATTTGATTTCTCATTGACCTGTATCAAATGAAAACCTGAATGGACCCAGAGTCACTGAAAATGATACCCATTTAAGAGTTGCCACATTCTGCTTTTCAGGCCTTAAAACTGGTATGTCCTTATACATCTGTTTCACAGTAAAATAGAAATTACCCATGATTACTTATGGGTCATTTTAGAGGCCGGTCTTTATCATTAGACATAAGGTTGAAGGTAGAGCAGCTGGGTGGACTTGTAAGTAGGAAGCAAGGATCACTGCCTTCAGCCTCTGAATGGTCCATCTGCTTTTTAATATCACTAATGTGCATTTTGCATCATTTCCCCCAATTTCTGATTTGTTCTTGTCTGGTCATCTCAACCAAGCAATCTGGCAATGCCATCTTAGTGAAATGACAACCAAGCCAAACTTCACCAGGGCTATATAAATTATTCTATTTTCAAAACTATAGGCACAGAAAATAGAAGGAAACGTGTTCTTCTTTCTTGAAAACCTGTGTACAATGATGCAACACCATTTTAAAAAAGTTGGACAGCCACACCTTACTCAGCACCAACACCCAAAGAGAAATGATGGAGTCACTGTTACGAGTTTCTATGTGATTTATTATTTATGCTTGTGCTTACGTTTCCTTGTTTTTCTCCTCCTGTGTCGGCAGTGGAGGTGTGGCCTGGCGGTGCTGCAGGCAGACAGTGCACCTGAGGCTCGTCTCCCTAATTTCACCTGCTCTTAGCCAGCGTGGCGGCTTCGCCTCGCTGCCAGATTGTCAGTGGTCCTTGTCTGACTTTCCAGCCATTTTCTCTAGTCTTTTGATCTCTGGTTCGTGCTCTAGTCGCCTTGTGCTGGATTCCTTTGTTAGTGGTTTTCTCAGCGCTTATAGATTTGGTTTGTTAGTGTATAGTTCCCTTTGCGGTTCCTACCTTAGTTAGTTTTCCTAGTGTTATCTGCTTTCCTACCCACTCGCCACGGAGTAGTTGATAGTTTAGTTTAGGGCTGATTTTGTGTTCGTTAGTTTCAGGATTGTTTGGTTGTGTTTGTCACCTTTATTTTGTGATTGTAATAAACCGTTCGTTGTTCACGGCTCCCTTTGTTCAAGTGCTTTGTTCCGCCATTTTTGGGTCCTACAAAAATATCTAGATTACTAGACATAACAGTCACGGACATTACAAAAAACCATGTGTGGCACTTCAATGGTTTCATGATAGGATACAAGGTATTGTATAGTGTATACAATGTTGGGAAAGACTTTACTTATCGAGGTACTTAAAGGTGCTTCACACTTACAAAGAGGCAGTAAAATGCATTTGAATAATGTGAATAAAAGATGAGCAAAAAATGTTATAGAATAAGAAATTGGGGGTAAAGAAGCATCAATAAAAGGTCTCTGAGAATAAATAGGTCTTGGGATGAGATTTGAAGCACTCAGCAGAGTTTTCTGACCTGACTATAAGAAGGCAACTGTTCAAAAACCAGAGACAGCAGAAGCTTTGTCACCATTAATCTTGAACTTTTACAAAGAAATAACCAAGGTCCCTTATTGTGATGGCCTGAGAGGCTTTGCAGACCTGTATGGGATAAGCAACTCACTGTTAAATGGTGTAGCCATTTTGAATTCAGTCCTAAATTTGATAGGAAACCAGAAGTCAACACAAATATATGTAATATACATAGAAACACTGTGGAGTCTTAGTTGGCAGCGGTGCAGCAGAATTTTAAACTAATTATAATCATGCTTCTTGGCTTAAATAAGAATACAGTGCATTACAATGGTCAAGACATGAGGAGACAAAGCACCTGATGATTTATTTGAGTTGTGGTCTCAAAGTTCAAGTTGACATCATAAATGACCTAAAGCGATAAGCCGGGGAAGTTAAGTCCTGATGTGATATTTAAAAGGCCTGATGTAGGGCCTTCAGGTTTTTCCTCAGATAATTATGTAAAATAGCCAAATGTGGAAGTCCCCCACATATCAAAAACACATAAAGCTGGACATCATCACCATATTGCAATTGTGTTAGTATCAATCTGTTAATTGCGAACTCCTGACATGGAAAAATCCAGTGGTGAATTCATCCATTTAAATAAATGGCTAGATATTCTCCATTGTGTGAAGAATGGAATTGAAGAAAAAAAACGACACCCTCGTTATCACTGGGATATTTCTGTGTGCCTGTCTGTGTTAACAGCCGAACAAGAAACAAGATCAGTCACCTCTGCTTTTTAAAACTGTGAGGAAAGGCAGCAGCAACAAGAAAGCAGTCAGAAGTTGAAGCTCACTGCCTAGGATGACCATCCGTGTCGGTGACCATTAGTGTAAAACACTGTCCTTGGCAGGGGTGCTTTGGTAAGTTGCAAAACTAAAATTTAATGGTGGCTTGATCTGTATTTTAAAGGTTCTAATCAATTATTTGTTGTCAGACTGAGGATGTTTTTACATCTGACTTTGCCCTTAGCTCACCAGAAAAAGGTGTAAGGTGGCGTGGAGGTGAGCTGTTTATTGGCAATTTTCTTTTCTGGCATTAGTCCTGGAACTAATTGGACTAAATAAATACACTGTGGACTAATTTGATTCAATTGTGTTCGGTGTCTGTCAATATGTCCGCCCTTCAATTGCTTCCCTGACTAAATTCATCTTGTTAGCCTGGTGTCTGGCTTTCCCCTCAGGTCAACTGAGTGATGGAGACAAGCAGAAAAGGTGTTTTTAAAATGCAGTAAAATGAGGTGGGATCAGGCATTCTTTGCACGCAGCAGCCAAAATAGAGACATGCGCCGACTCTCTCAGTTGAACACCGAGACGTTCACACGTGCAGATGTACACATATACCATACATACGCATAAATACTCGTACACTCACACGCAGTCATGACTCCAATTAGTCGGCGACTGGCCTCCCTCCTTCCCTCATCAGTGCAGGAGTGAGAGCCTCATCATTAAGAGAGCATGCTTAACGACAGAAGGCCTAACCCTTTCTGATGCAGGCACTCTTTGATATTCCAGAGGTAATCCTACACACCTTCACTTTGCCTGGCCCACTCCAAAGTCTATGCTTTTTCTGCTTCTTATTTCAATCCTCATTTCTTTGAATATGTGTTAGCTTTATATATGGACCTGCAACTCAGATGAAAATAAAAGTCATCCTGGCACTATTTGATAATGCAACACCCAATTTTATGAATTATGCAGCTTTTTTTTTTTTTTTCTGAGAAAGATTGCAGCTTTAGTTTTCTGGGCTTTGGAAATAAAAGGACAAGATAGTAAGCGAACACATACTTTTTATGTTGCTGCTTACATCTTTTTGTAATTGTAATAAATGGGTGCCATTTTGTGTCTTTGTGCAATAATAACAAATAATCTGACTGTGCTGTCTTGTAGTTGAAACTGAGTTGAAACTGGGATTTCATCACCATATAAACTCATCACACAAAACTTAAGTGTGATGACTGTCACTTAAAATCTCTTAACACAGCAGAAAATATACAGTCATAAAGCAACCTTTGATATGGAACTATTTTACATTACTAAATATACATAAAGCAGCTGGAATTGATATTCTTACAATAGCATTGCATCAAATGTCAGCGTGCAGACAATTACTCTGAATTTGCACATGATCGTTGAGGTCATACATGTGTTGTTCAGCCACATCAAACAGCTGTTTTCATGGAAATAACCTCAAAAACTGTACATAACCTCCTTAGCACTGAACCGTAGACAGACACATTAAGCCACTAGCTGGTGAATGTTGCAGAGAATTTAGCATTCAAAGACCCAGATATTTCCCTCAGGTGCTGGTGGAGACCAAAATCAGAGCTAAAAAGAGAATGAATACATCTACCAGGTGGATTGACACATGAATCCGAATGAATGCTAATGTTTCTCCATAACTGTTAAATGTATAAATAAGCGAGTGTTTGCATTTTTTATTTGTTTTCCCTTTCCCTTTTCCTTGTCCAGGCAACTTAAAGCACTTTATCACTATGAGGTATATTTTGGGGTATGGTAAACATCATTAGCTTGACTTTAATTGGAAATCAATTTGAACTGAAACACATTACTACACAAAACTTAAAATTTAAAAATAAATATTCACACTACTCTACTTACAGTACAGTATAATGGCATCCAGGACTGCTGGTGGTAGACCTTTGGACAAAGCCACTATACCTATAGTACAGTGGTATTTTATGTTAGATGGATACTTAAAATGGGACATCCAGAATTTCCCTGAATATGGAAATTTTCTTGGAAAAAAATCTTAAGTGGACTCCCCTGAAGACATATTCAGACTATGCAAAAAAGTGTGGCACACAACTCAATAGCAACCATTCAAAATTGTGCCTATTCTTTCCAACACTGAATGTGACATTGTAATGCATGACTATGATTCATTTGAGCTGATTTTTATCAGAGGTGAAACTGTCAATTTGTCTGTTTTTCACAATGGTGTGTTGCCTTCCACATTGTAATGAAATTGACTCTGTCTTTGGCCCAAAAAATGACAGACCTGTTATGCTGATTCACACCTATTGAAAAAAATGTCCCCTCGTGTTATTCTTTCTTTCAGAAGCAAACACGTTTGTGCCCTGCTGTGCTTTAATAATGACAGAAAGCTTTAGTGTTCAACAGCCTGAGATGTAAGTACACGTCAGGCAGACACACATCCAAATACATGCACTGATGCACATACACACAAACATGCAGAGAGCTGGTTCCACTTGACCTGTTATTGTGCTATTTTCCAGTCTTTGTAATAACTGTACAATTGAACACTCCTCTGCAATTTCCTCTTCTTTTTTATACATCATATAATTAGGTCCAATTATTGTTAATAACTTTGGGCAAAAAGCCTTTGTTAGCAAGGTCAGTGTGGTCTGACAAAGCTTTAAAGCTGCCCTACCCTCATCTTACTCTCAGCACCATCCAGTTAATTATGTTCAACAAGTACACAGCCACACCGCTCCCTCGCTCCCATTGTGTCACTGTTTCTTTTTCTACCTCTCTATCTCTCATGCACACGCACATACAAACTGAAAACAGTGGACCTTTCATAGGTCCTTTGCCATACACTCCTATGGTTGATAAGGTTGAATGAAGGGAGTCTTTGGTTTGTGGAACCATGGTAATGAATTATCAAGAGAGAAGCGCTCTCTCTCAGGTGGCTTGGAGGAGGTCAAGTTCAGTGTAAGATGCAGCTACACATATGAGGACCTGTTGTCTTCATTTGGAATTGACTGCTCAGAAACGCAGTTTCCTGATGTTCACTGATGAATGTGGTGTGAAATTGGCTTTCTCTGTTGTTTCTCTCAATCTGGTAGCACTTCAAAAATAAATGATGAAAATGTGTTCAGCCGCAGTGAAGTTGGAAATTTGAAGGACCGACCATTGAAACAGATATTCATGGTGGTGGCTTTCAATGTCTTTATCGTAGACCTACATAATAAACAATGGATGATAAGAAATCAAGGACCTACCTTTAGACGACAACGATTACACTAATCAAATATGTGTCATGCAAAGACGTGCCCCATTCTCACTCACAATATTAACAAGAAGTTTGTCGAGGTTTGCATAAGTTGAAGATGTGGTTCTTGTTCTTAATTACGCGGTGAAAGGTAAAACCATCCCACGCAGCTCTGAATGGCAGAGCTGCAGTGGGCAGCCAGAAGCCTTCTCTTCTCACCCTTAATGTTGCTGTACATCCAAGTCACGAGCCAGGCCTAAATGTTAATACTCTTGTAGCTTGAATATTAATTTTAACCTATAAACTAATTTTTAGTAGGATTAGCAAAGTAATGACCTACCCCTCTGAAATCAGAGTGCCCTGTTTCAGACTATGACCACTGCTCCACTGAGCTGCTTAATGTGGCTGCAACACCATTTTCTGTTTCTATTTGAATTGCGGATTGCAGCTTTCAACAGAGGACCACTAAGACCTTGAGAGTGAGTGGCAGCGAGGATGATTAACACAGCTATGGAGATGGTGAAGGAGACTTACACATGGATACACACAGGCTCCCTGCTATGGATCAAGACTGGATATGCTCAAATGTTCTTAAGGGATTTACATCCCATAATTGTAACTGCAGCAACGAGTTAGTGGCGTACATGACAGCAGTGTTGGTAGATTCACACAAAGTAAGGAGATGTACCTTTTGTAAATGGGGCTGTAGCTTTTTACAAAGTAAATAAATACATTTCCTAATTATTAAGAGGTCCAAAAACCAGCAGTTGTTTTATCGTACTAAGAAGTTTAGTCTGTCATATCAGTCTGATGTAGACAGTAGCCCACACATCTGTTCTATAGATCACTGTCATTCAAACACGATTGAAAACACATTAAAGAGCCATACAGTTGCATTATAGTAACCCATTTCATCTATGTGTGTTATAATGAATGGTACTGCCCTTTGTGTGTATGTAATAGTTAATGGATGACAATGGACAGAGGCATAAGCTATATCACACTTTGGCTAGATAGATAGTACTTGTTAGTGGGTTAAATTCGTGGTTTTTGGTGTTTAATAGGATTTTCTAATATTAGAAAAATACAGTAACACTAGTCTTAAGCCCAAATCACATTAGAAAGTGGCACAGCCATTTGTGTGCCGTTGACCAATAGTAATGAATTGATTTTGCTGTGAAATTTCACAGTTTTAAAGGCTTGTGTGACTGAGCTTTTATGATTTACGTGTGGGTGTTTTTAATTTTGCCAGTCATATTTCTGCTCTGTGAAGGCGAGAGCTGACAACTTGGGTAATTATTAAAAAAAGCTTGCCTTCAACAACTGATGAAATACTACAGTTTTGTTTCCAAATCTGTTTGAAAAATGACAGTTCAGGCCTGGATGGTATAGTTTGCGCAGCCAAAGGTATCACGACATCAGGAGTATGTTGCTCATCACATGAGTTAATTTTAAGGCGCTAGATGACAAATATGTCCACCCAGTTTTCATTTACTGAATCACAGGAGTTAGAAAACAGCAAACAGGTTTCTTGGTATATTTGATAAATACAACAATTCTTCATTCTTGACCCTCCGAAAATCCGGAGCGTTTAACCTCATCTCATGGTTTCAGTTTGCTCAGTTTTGTCCAGGTTTATCATGTGACTTGTGTCACACTTTTGTCAAACTTATCCGCTGATTACTTTGACAAAATATAACCATCAGTTAGCCAATGTGGCATCATTATAGGGGGGTAACAATTTACCGAATCTCGTGATATCATGATACAAATATGGCTCAATGCCTTTGTGGGACTATGACACTATCTACCATGATGATACATGGTTATTTACTACCTTTCCTTGTCAAAAATTATATTATTTTTGTTGAACATGAAAGGGCAAAATCATAGTAGTCAAGAGGACTGCCAAGCACTGCTAAAAATAGATCCAACAAGAAAATGACAGATGAACGTGCCGATAACGAAAAAGAAGTTGAGGATGCTCCATCGACTTCTAGAGCTGATATGTGGCAGCATTTCGGTTTTCCTGTTTCAAGAACTGATAATGGTGAAAAGGAAACTGACAAATGCAAAACAACTTGCAAACCCTGCCAGATGACTGTCAACTACACTTCGGGAAACACATCAAACATGAGAAGACATTTGGCACATCGCCAACCGGAACATCTCAAATCGCAACAACAACAACAAAGCTTCAGCCAGGCCAAAGGAGCCTGAAAGAAGCTTTTGGAGACCAGCTTCTGCATAACAGTCCGAGAGCTGAAGAAATAACAAGATGAATATATAGCTAAGGACTTCAGGTCAACAACGACAGACTTCAGAGGTCAGTAAACACATTGGAGCTGACGTATACGATTCCACCAAGGCCACACTTTATCCACACAGTGATAGCAGAGACAAACGCTAACGTGACACAGAGCCTCAAAGACGCAGAGAGCATCTCAATAACCACATATGGGTGGAGTTCATGAGCAACTCAGAGCTACATCACAATCACAGCTCATGCTATCAGCAGCGAATAAGAAATGAAAAGTATTGTCCTCTTGTCCAGTCACACACTAGATTGCTTTTGAAATCTGCTACACATGAAGAATCATCATGGTGTTGCTGTCCTTACAGACAATGCATGAAATATTCATTCAGTCATTCAGCTTTTATTTCACCTCGAGTAAACAGTAAACAGTGTATCTATGTGGAGGCAGCAGCTCTTTTTAATATTGCAATGGATATTGTATCGTGCTCTTAATATCAAAGTATTATTGTACAGTGGGTTTTTGGTATTGTTACATCCCATTACCAGTGCTTATACAGTTTATCTTATTCAACCAGTGGCTGTCTTTGTCTGGCTTTTGTGTAAACAGTTCTGGCCCTGCTCTTGTATCTGCCTGTGTTGCCACAAAGAGTAAAGGCTTCAATGGGCCATGCATACAAACACGGCCTTCGTCCTCAGACTGGCATTGTCCATCCAATCAGTGTCCTGGAGGAGAGCAAATGTGACAATGATTAAGAAACTGAGGGACAATAAACTGTGTGTGAGTTTTCTCCACAGCACTTACTGAGGAACATGAACAAAAGCCACACGGAGCCACTATACACCTAGCTACTGCTTTCCGCTTTCCTGTGTGTTTTATGATTTGTATTCACAACCAAATGCAAGCACTTGTGAGTGTGTGTTTATCTTTCTGAAGTTGAGGCCTTCCCAAATGTTGATGTTAATAGTTGTTTTCAGAGGCTGAATGTCCCCCTCGGTGAATGTTATCTGTTTCTCTGGCTCGTTCTCTCTCCACTGGCGCAGTGCAGATTAGTTAGCTTCTACCAGTTGGTACAGTCTGGGGCTCCAAACGTTCACTTAATGAATTGGCAGTCATCTGTGTGTGTGTGTGTGTGTGTGTGTTTGTGAGGGAGAGAGCAAGAGCGAGGGAGGCCAGTGAGATGCTAAATTAATAGCAGTCATCTTTACATGCTTCCCTCTGCTAGCTAAGCCTGCTAATGAACAGACTTGGATGCCTGCGGTTAGTATCACACACAAATACCCAGACACAGACACACAGACACACACACACACACACACACGCAAACACACACACATGCAAACACACACACACGCACTAATGCACAGAGAAAGATTTTAAAATATGCCTGTGGATTTGATTATGAGACCAACACATACACATGCGTACGTGCATACTCGCACATGCACGCATACACACACACACACACACACACACAAAAAACAAACAGTAACACACTGCAACTCCTTGACATGCACCTAAGACTCTTCCAGTGTGTAGGGCAGTCTTTGGGTCTGTGTGGTTTGTTTCACCACTCCAGCCTTTATCTCTCTTCCGTTTTTCTTTTTAAAGCTTAAAGGGAGTCATTAGACACACACGCACGTACATCCTCACACACATACTTGTACACAAGGGTGCTGGGAGCATGAGGCAAGCGCAACAGCGACCGTGGTGGTGATCAGGCGGGACAACTTCACACATTCCCATTCTCACACAAATTTGTCAGCACACAAACACACACCTACACAACTGCACATGCAGGCACAAAGTGTTAAGATAGGGCAAGGGGATGCCTCTGGGGTGCTACAGTTTCTGTATAGGAGCGAAGGGACCCCCCAGCTGCTGCTTGCCATTTCCTCGCTGTCATCCCAATGGGCAGAGAGTGTGTGCGTCCGTGAGTGTCTGTGTGTAGAAGCAAGATTGCAGAGCTTTCACAGTGGGATGAAGCGAGCCAAGTTTGTGTGTATGTGTGTGTGTCGTCCCATTGGGTGAGACTGAAGCCAACTCCAGGAAATGGATTGGCATGGAAGGCCTCGCCAGGGATTCTGGGGTGAAGATGAAAGAGTTCTTTCACACACATGCGCACGCACGCACGGGCACACACACACACACACACTCTTCTCTCCTGCTTCTCTCTCTCTTTCTGCTTCAGGATGCACTCTTTATCTCCGCCACTTGGGTTTCACTAACACATGTTCACATGCAAACACAAGCCCAGGATATGCACAACCACACACCCACGCACTGACATCGACATAAACACAAACACACACACAGACAAACCTGAAAAATATCATCAAATATTTACAGTCTATGTACCCTATAATCATTATTTAAAGGGTCTATTTCCACATTGCATTTAGGTATGAGATTGAAGTTTATTGAGCGCTTAGTGAGACTCACAATGTCATTTCAGTAAAGAAAACAGTAAGAAATACTGAAAACACTCTTCTCAGCATGATACACATCAGCACATAGTCCTTACACATCAGTGATACCAGAATGAATACTAAAACAAATTATTTATTATATTTTTACACAGGTCACAGAATATTTTAACATTTTGGAAAACACACTCATTGGCTTTGTTTCCCAGAGTAATGTCAGAAGTTTAATATCATTCTCTGTCTGCAGAAGTGCACAGCTGGAGGGAGGACATGTTTCGTCTTAGCATGAAGACCGGACACAGGGAAACAGAGGACAAACCCTGGCTTTGTCCAAAAACATACCTATTACTTTATTAATTATTAGTTAAATTGCTTGTTACTTTATAGAGCCATATGAAGTTTTGTGCTAGTTACTGAAAAATTGCCCTGGCTAAATTTAATTTAGATGAACATGCAAATAATTTTTAAAGATTACAAACATTTTAATATGGTTTAAATATGTTAAACATACTTGAAAATGTTTAGATATGGTTAAAAATGGTTAAAATGCAAGTTTAAAATGTATAAAGGTGTAAATATATCCTGTATATATGTCTAAAATGTTTGATAGTAGTTTGTTTGATATGCACGAGCCAGCACGTGTAATCAGCCGAACAGCCTAACTCGTTTAGCAGTCAATCTTTGTTTCTCTTCACTTTGATTGGAAAGTCCTAAACTAGCAGGCAGTCTAAATACATTCCCACAAAACAGAGGTGGGGCTTAAACAAGTGAACAAGTAAACAAGTGAAGCGGCCATTACAGTATTTAGGCCCCCATGCTCCCAAACCATGACTCAGGTCTGCAACATGGTTTTTCTTTTCTTGCTTATATTTTGGTATCGCTAAGTTTGTATGTGTGAGTGTGGGCTCACAGACTATTAATGAGGTTTATATGTTAAAAGTACTATACACTTGTGATATTAGAGGTTAATTAAAAGTAACAGGTTGATTTTAAAGGAAATTTCAAATCTGTGACAGGTATTAAGATTAATTTGTATTTTTTATAAAGAAATAGATTTGTTTTTGTTAACATTTCTAATGGCCTCATTTTTGTTTAATTTTATTTAAAGTGATATTTTTTGTGTTCTTTGGTTTGATAAATACCTGTTTGAGGGTTTTTGTATTTAAAGTAAACTTGTTGGGTCATATTTACTTACATGGTAATTCATGTTGATACTAACTGATAAAAAGGGAAAATAAGGATAAAATACAAGGGCAAAAAATTTTGTAAGAGGTATATATGTTATGTCTCTGTATTTACAGGGCCCAAAGTTCCAGGCTTGGACAAATAAGGCAGGATGCTGGAATATAGTTAAAGTAGTTTAATGAAAAGCGATAATGATGGAGCCAAGTCAAGGCAAAGCCAAGTGCTTAGCTGAAGGGTAGACAGATCTAGTCCTTTGGCGAGAGTAGGTAGACAGGTCGAGAGAGAGAGCAGAACAGCAGGACACAGACAAAGCAGGTGTGGGCTAGGCACCTGGGCAACAGGGAAAACACAACCGATAAGGAATACTAAAGGCAGACAAGACAAAAACTGATAGCTGGACAGACGGGACAGCAATCTCATCCTCCTGGGCCCGGGCATGGGGGGGCAGGAACCCAAGGGAGGCTTCTAATGGGGTAATTCCTGTGGCAGAGCTAGTAAGAGTGTTATTGATGTACCCTATCCAGGGTAAATGTGTAGACCGTGATGTGGGATTAGTGACAGATACTCACCTTAAGGCTTCTCCCAGGTCTTGATTTGTCGCCTTGGTCTGGCCATTGGACCCCGAGGACAGGCTGATGGATGCTCCTAGTGCTCAGCAGAATTCTCTCCCGATCTGAGAGGTGAACTGTGGCCCTCTGTTGGAGAGGATGTCTTGTCCATGAAGGTGGACCAGCATATCAGCAGTCTCTCTGGCAGAGGGAAGCTTGGGCAGAGCAATAAAAAGGGCAGCCTTGAAGAACCGATCAACAATAGTGAGGATTACAGTATTGCATGTGACGGGTAGACCAGTGATGAAATCTAGTGCAATGTGCGACCAGGGATGGCCAGGGACAGACAATGGTCCGAGAAGACCAGTAGGCAACAAATTCTGTGGTGTTTGCCCCATCTTAGGCCACCAGAAGTGTCTCTTCAGAATCTTTAACATTTTATTTACGCCTGAATAGCAGGCAAATCTGGATGCATGAGCCCACTGCAATACCTGGGAGGGGACAGAATCAGGTACAAGCCAACGATTAGGAGGGCTATTACCTGGATTGGATTGGTGGCGTTGGGCTCGATCTCCCACATCACATGTGCCACACGAACGGGGCAGGATAGTCTTGGCTTCTGGACTTGTCTCCTTGACACTGTGTTGCTGGGAGAGGGCGTCAGGTTTTATGTTCCTCGACCCAGGTCAATAAGTGATGGTGAAGTTGAAGAATAAAGACCACTGGGCCTGTCGACGTTCGTTAACTTTAGTGAGGTGCCTTAAAATTCGCGAAACCCCAAAAGCACTGAAGCTGCTTGCAGTTTGTAGGGGTTGGCCATTCCTCCACTGCTGTGACCTTTTCGCGGTCTGCTCTCCAAGCCTGCTTGTGATGATAAACCCCAAAAAGGACCCTGAAACTCACATTTCTCTGCCTTAATAAAGAGTTTGCTATCCAATAGGCAGTGGGGCTGGAACGGAAGGACCCAATCTGCCAGGCTGGGACAAATGAGGCAGAAGGTGGGAAAATAGTTTATGTAGTTTATTTAAATAAAGGTAATCCAGAGAAATCCAGTCCCTTGGCCAGAGTAGGCAGACAGGTCCAAGTCCTCGGTGACTGATCCAAACTCTTCTGTGAGAGCAGACCGGCAGGGCACAGACAAAGCAGGTGTGGGCTAGGCACCTGGGCACAACAGGGAAAACACGACCGATACTGGAATACTTAAAGGCAGACAAGACAAAAACTGGGTACTATCATGATGTTTCTGGTCTGGTCGTTACCACACAGCAAGGCAGACGATACAACGAATACTGGTTGTAATCTGGGTGCTTACATACTAAGCAAGCAGGTGGGTCTTGATTGGTGATTGCGTGCAGGTGTGTTCAGGAGGCCGGTCCCAAGCTGCCGGCCACGCCCTGCAGCAACACAGACACAGACTACACACCAGGAAGGGGAAACACCAGAGTACAGAGGGCAAAAAGGAGGGGAGACTAGATCTTCATAATATTTTTTATTTCTACTTTCTCAAATCTGGTTATTTTTGAAATACAGAAACACATGTCATAGATATTAAATTATACAAGTATAAGTAAAAGTGCCATTGAATTTAAAAGTACCCAGGGCCCCGTTCATAGTACTAGTAGACAAGCAGATTATCAAGTTGCATGGGATGGGTGTAACACTAATTACCTCATTAAAAAGTAACTAAATTAGCCTACTTCTCCAATTTCTCCCACCACAAAGTAACCTTTTAGTTACTTTTTACACGTCTGCTTTAAAATGTTGCCATTGGTAACAGGGCTGTGTGATATGCCGAAAATCTCATATCCTGATATAGGACATTTCATGTCCTGATGCATATCATGATTACACATTAAATACTACTTACTGTCCATTATTTTTCTCCTTTTATTTATAACTGTTGTGCTAATTTTGAATACGTATATAACAAAATCTAATATATAATGTATAAAATATAGAAAGGTAATAAACAAAACAGGATGAAAACCTTTCAATTGTGGTTGCAATGAACAACATAACCTGGGATCTGAGTCTAGGTGGTAAAAGTGGTTAGTGACATTTCAACCTGTTGTTTTGGCCGGTCTGCAGCATGATTTTAAAAAGTGCAGTTTTCTGGTTTGTTTCATGCCTACACCATGTCCATGCGTCAGAAGTAGCCCCTCTTATAGGTGTGAGCTCGTCATCTTGTTTTGGGCGGTCAGAGTCCGTCTCCTTTTTGGAATGACCTCGTTCTGTGTCACATTCCCTCTCCTCCATTGTTTGTTTCTTTCTTGTTTGCATCCGTGCTGTGCAGAAGAAGGCAAAGTGTCATCTAAATGATAAAACATTTCCCATCATGCATGCCCTGTGCTGGACTGAGTAGTTTGCTAACTTTGATGTTTTCAGTTCCAAAATGCAGATGTTACTTTTTGTTAGTGTTTGTAATGTGTCTGTTCAGAACTTGGTGCTTCATGTTGGTAATTGTGCTGGATCATTCTTAATGGTGATGTGGCTCTTATATTTCTTGATGCCAGCTGTTATTTCAGAACTATGGAGTTCTTGTCCTCTGTGCTGGATGTCATTATGCTCCAGTATAAAAGACTGTATTTACCTGCTGAAAGATGAAAGTAATGAATGTCAAGTCTGTTACTTTGTAACATGTTACTCCTAAGACTGGTTATATCAAAGGTGCCTTCCAGCAACTCCAAAGCCTTGAGCAGCCAGCCTGTGGGTTGGAGGGAGCTGACTTGTAGACCATTTACCGGCTAGCTTAAAGGCTCTTTCAGGCACAATGTGATGACGGGACCACTGTGCCCTGATATGCACTTTTTCCAATGACTTGTGCCACACCATGACAGCTTTTCACTGTGTCCAGCAAACCACTGTGAGCGCATTGTACAACTTTGTGATCGAAGTTCAACTAGGTTGGAAGTTGTGGGCACAAAGTAGTGTTAAAAAAATGTTGAAAATTTTAAACTGAAATTCTGCCCATACAATGCACCATAACATGCAGACATGGCATGATATCAGTCTTCAAACCCTTCTCTCAAACAGATTTTAGACTCAAAATGTTAAACATGTAGCCAAATCAGTGTAAGTCATTATGTATGTATGCACAAACAACCATATTTGAATACGGTAGTTTCAGGAACCTTTGACACATATGACATAATGTCACTGTTTGCAGCAGCACCTGTTCCATTCTTGTACCAGACTACAAGTTGTGAAGATGTGATTGTAATTACATAAAATTTAGCTGCTAGAGAATATGCAATTAAGATGTCTGTATGGTGCAATTCAAAAAACAAAAAACAACAAAAAACATTCAAAATCCTGATGGGAAAAGAATGTTTATGGAGGTTTATCTGCTACAAAAGCAGGTGTGAGCATTTTGGAAAACAGAGGGGCACACTAGTCAAAATCTTTGGTGTAGTTTTTTTTTTTTTTTTTTGCTCCTCCAAATGACATGTTTTGAGCTGGATAGAGCTGAATGCATATCAGTTCCCGGGAAACATGCTGGGAGCAACATTCAGTCATGATATTTGTGTGTGGGCGTGTGCATGTGTGTTTGAGTGTGTGTAGAAGTTGATATGCATTTTTATGTGTTGTGTTTTTGTCATGATTGACATGTAAAAAGCCACTGATTATCTTTTAGATAATTACGGCTGTTGAGTGGGGATGTTTGGTTCTTTGATTGGGCGACAGTACTGGAGGAGCATTCAACTGCAGCTTTTCTTCCTATCCATCATTGTGCCGCTTTCATTTCACCTCGTCCTCTGGTTCATATAATTTCAAAATAATTTCTGTAAACAAGCATTTCAGTGTTTAAAGTATGTAAAATTAGTCTGTAAGAAAACCCTTCTGTGAAACCTGTAATTGTACTCACAGCAGGCAACAACCTCTTGATACTGTTAGGTCTTCACACAACCAATTGGACGCATCAATATTAAATGATCCACCCCGGCCTCCTAAGCTATACACTTTCAGTGGATACTACCAAATACATGTGATAAATACATTTTCAAGAATACATAATTGCTAACTGATTATGTTCACTGGCAACCTTTTTTACAAGAAAGTGTTACAAATGTGTACTTCACAGACTCTGTTAAGGAGGTGCTCAGGGGGATGCTGGGTCTACAAAGTGCAGGACTATTACACTGGAGATCAGGGTTCACGTTAGATTTAGGTAACTAAAAATGATTAAGGCTGCAAAAGATTGTGGTTTTTGAAGAAGTTATTGAAAAGGGAAACATGCCCTGTCTTGTACTAATGTGACCAGGTTACTGTATCTGGTAGATGGTGGGTATAAGCCCCCCAATAGGTGGTCAATAGCAGGCCCTACAACTATCTGTGTGTTACTGATTTCAAAATCCCCATCACTACGAGAAAAAAATGACAACAATCTCCAGGCTAGAAACTTGCTCACTGATCTAGGCTGAAAATGACATGTTACCGGTTAACGGTATGAGCATAAACGAGCTACCAGCTTGTCTTTTCCTTTGCGTGGATTTAGCCATTTTAACGCCAGGGCTCGCCTCCCTGTGGAAAGGTTCCACTAAAAAAAATTCCCCTGAAATTGTTTTGCAAGACGACTGTCACTTCGTCCTGGGCTTTGCACATTATTGTGACTGGTTTAAAGGAATGCAAACAAACCAGTGATTTTTTTTTCCCCGTATATCAGAATGATAATGAGCACAGCCAGATCTTTCTCCAGCACTGACACAGTGCTGTGGAGATGGGTCTGGCTATGCAAGACTACTACCTATCAAAATCATTATGCTGTGAATAATACTGTTATGGTTAGCCAAATACAAGACTCAAAATGCCACACTCAGGACAGAGACCCTAAAGGTTGAACGTCTTATATGATCACTTATATCAGGAGCCAACTAAGACAGACAAGTGTTTCAAGAGTTTGGGGAGGTCTTGATGAGCATGAGACAAGCTGGGTGTTGATCGAGGACCCAAGATGTGGACACAAGAGGATACACAAGAGAAACAAGAGTCAGGAAGGCAGGCAAGCAGGCAAGGAAAAAAAAGGTAAAAAAAATACTTAGTTTCTGCTGTAGTCTTTGTCATTGCTGCGAAGATGAACAGACAATTCAACGAATACTGAGTGGAGAGCGGGGGCTTATGTACAGCGGCGGCAGGTTAGACTTGGTTGAATGATTGAGTTATTGAGTGCAGCTGCACTCAGGGAGAGGAGGCTGAGCCCAACCTGTCAGCCACGCCCCTGCAGGGAGACACACAAACACCAGACAGACATGGAAGAGACAGACAGGAGACAGAGGGTAAACACCAGACACAGAGGGAAAAAGGAGGGGAAACGGCAGATCCTCACAAACACTGTGGGGAAAAAAGTAGTTACTGAATGTTTTTCAGATATGTTCAGTAAAACATTCTGCTATTCATTAAAACTTTTCCTTGTCGTGCTGAAAAAGACATGGAATCCCTAGAATTTGCATCCACAAATTATGCAAATAGTTTTCATATTATGGCTGATTTTTTAAAATTATACAGGAGTCTGCACCTCAAAACCAAAATCTTCAAGATACTGTTTTGAAAACTTAACAAAACCCTAAACCCTGAAGTTATACAGCCAAATATAGTTTTAGAGACCTTAAATATAAATATTTTGGAGGATGCCTGGATACACCAGCAGACAAAACATGAATATAAATTCAGGTTCTGTGGTATTGTTATAGTTGTTGTTGAACTTTGACCTGGGTAAGGCTTCATGATGTGGTCCCATTCTATTTTCCAGTTGTTAAGTTCCATCATCTGCTTCTATTTGGAAAAAAAATCTCCATGCAGAATAAAACCCTTCTCCTTCAGTCTGTTCTTCTATTACTCAATGCCCGCAGCACTTACAGTGTTTCTGACTGCTGGGGATAAAAGTTCAGAGTGCTACCTTTCAAAAAAACCAAAACCGTGCATGTACTCCAAATGGTTCAAGAACAGCTTTCAATGTACTTTGGTTATGCCTTGGATAGACGTTTTAGGCTCATTTTTACTGGACTGGTATTAATAACATCCTGTTTGGTCAATTTCAGCACCTTTGACACATCCAGGTGTGTTCAAGAAGAGGACATTGATTTAAAAGCTGCAGATATTATGCTGTGGTTTGCTTTACTGTTATTAACACTCTTCGATCTGGCAAACCGGAATATGTTTATTCACCCCTTGTACATGCCAATTTTGATTGCCAGCTATGGCTGGTGTATAATTCAGATGATGCACATTTATCCTACCTTAGGGTCAATGCACGTTGTTTGCTTTTTTGCCTACATGCAATGAATACATAATACTGTTTCGCCTGAAGAGTTCCTGGATTTTGTTTTTTGTATGTTTACCTGCACAACCAAAGAGCACCAGTTGGATCAGCCATCAGAGGCATGCAGTGCTTTGTTCCTCCTTTTTAAACCAATGACATTTCTGTTTGTTTCATGTTTGAATGTGAGAAGGGTTACATCAGATAGTGTGGAACGATGGGGAGACATTTTAATCAGTATGTAGATGATTATGAAAACCATTTTAGAGTTTAAAAGTTGTGTTTACTACATTTGAATAATGTAAGTAAGACAATGTGAAAAAACATTCCCTTGTCACAATACTGACACCTTGGGCTTATGCACACCAAAGCCACAGTGATGTACAGAATCAAGCTAGTTTCATAACCCTCGAAATTCAGCTAAATTATTCCTATTTTTGTTCACATAATGTAAATAACCACACACACACTCATATTACATACAAATATTCCCACTGGCCTTTATCACTGGAGAAATACCAAAATATCATAATCTTACACTACAGCTCAGTAGCTAAAATACCACTATGGCTGTGGTAGTTCACAGAGCAATTTGCCAATGCACCATAAAAGGAATGAAGTCAAGATCAGATGTTCTCATGGTTGCCCAGATAGTTGGACAAACTCCCACTTGGTTGAACAGCGTTTTCCTCCCTACTGTGCAGAATTGTATCAAGCGCAAGCAACATACAACATAACTCCGCGACCTCAGCGTGTGTGGATGGATTGTTATATGGATGGATGGATTGTGAATACATGCATGTTCCCCACGGGATGAGTTGGAATAACGTTGGTGATGCCTTAACTTTGATTTGATTGGAATTTCCATCTGCTTCAGCTGAACTTCATGTGTCGTACTAAATAGTAACTGTTAGCTTGCTAACACTAAAAAAAAAAACATTACAAACATTATATCTGTTAATGATGAGCATGTTAGCATTTTGTTAGCGTTTCTTGTTATCGTTTTTAACACCTTCTTACCCTGCCAAATCTCTTATGCACTAGTCATTCAATGCCCTGTGCCACCTATAAAATCACTCTTTCTTCAGATTCTTCCCTTAAATCACTGCTGCACCTGGCAACCCCTGCCCCCTCCAGATACACACATTCAGACCTACTCACACACACACACACACACACACACACACACACACACACACACACACACACACACACACACACACACAAAGTCCATCTCTGGAGGCCAGGCTGGCAGAGGCAGAAACTCGTGCAGATGGCTTGTTTGGGGCCTGTGGCAGAAAGCAGTGAGAGATGCAACTGTTAGCGGGCAAGCCAGGGGAGCGTGACTGTTTATATGTGTGCATGTGTGTGTGTGTGTGTGTGTGTGTGTGTGTGTGTGTCTGTATGTGGGGAATGAACCCACTATGCATGATTGTGTATAAGTATATGTTTCACCAGATGATGAAAACATACACACACTTACGTATAACCAAATAATTTTCACGTGTTGTTCGTGTACAGCTCTCTTCAGACATGGTTTGTGTGTGTTGTTACTTTATTTATGTGTGTAACATTAAGAAGAATTATGTGCAGTACTGTCTGTGATGTTCATGGTGTCCACAGACATAAGACCAATGCACCACAGGTAGCACTAGTACAAGGGCTGTGTGCTGTCATCTCTGATATCTCCTCTACCATCTGCTCTTTTAGTTGAAACAATGCTGTGGTACAGCACACAGGACGGGTACATTTTAAAGTCAGTTTAAGATGCGTCCATAATACACACACATTCTTAGAATGGTCTGTGGAGTGTGGAGTGTGATTGCTGATTTATATCTTGTCAAGTCAGTGTACATGCTGTATATAAATCCCCTTGTTTTGTGTTATTGTTCATGTACACAATTGCAGGAGCTGCTCAAAGATGCAAACAATTAAAATACATTACAGGTGCTGGTGAGACAGCCATGGAAGGATCCATGAAAACATTTTGCTCTTTGCTACTAATAACATTAACAATGGCTCAACTGTATTTAAGTGTCCCAGTAAGCCATGACAGTGTGACAGCATGCACAAAACCAAGACCTTGAAACTGAAGCAGCTACAAGGAATTCAGCCATCATTGATTAAATCATTCACACATGCGTTTATCCGACTGTGACATTTCCAAATGTGTGAAAAAGGCCCACTGATAACATCATTCAAAAGTCAACGTTTTATTGACATAATTTCCTGTAAGTGCAAAACTGTCAAGCACATAATGTCTTTTTTGTAGACTACTAATAGTTAAAGAGAGCCGTGCCATCTTTGAGGCAGTTAAGCCCAAGCATCCCTTTGAGGTTTGCTTACTTGAGAAAAGACAGGTTTGACATGTCAGCAGGGATAGACTGGCCATCTGAAGTAGTGGGAGATTTCCTGTTGGGAAAGTTCAACTATGGGGCCCATCCTAATTTGTGATCCATGATGACTACGACCACAGAGAACAGTCAGGACTGTCAACAAATCGATGGTAAAAATAATATGATTTTGTGTAGGACTGAAAGGTTTTAATCCCTAATTAGCCAGTTGGTTGAAGCGTTTCTCTCGTTACAAATACTTGAATAAGAGTAGATTACCTCAGGCTGATTGTTAAACCACTGAGGAAACACAACTTGTCTGACCACTCTTGTGAATTTCTGACCAGCTGCTGTGATTCCTGCTTGTAACATCCTCCGGGTATCTGGCATTAAAACTGCTCTCTGAAACTGAGACCCATGAGACTGCTCTCTGCTGCTGACATTCATTCTCTTGGCCTGCTTGACCTTGTTCAGCAACATCAACAATGAGTTTTATGATTACAGCAGTCTTGAGTCTTGTTCAAAAGCTGAGGAGGACTCTTTATGACCCAATGAAGGGAGAAACTCCTGCAAAGAGTATGAAGTGCATCTACTATTTCAGTCCCCGCAGAAAATTGCAGAATCGCTCGCAATATGTTTGATGGCAGTTGGTAGGAAATGGGTATCACAGATAAACAATGTCAGACACTATTGCAGTTATAAACCTGAGGCCTTTTGTTTTGCTGCTGTTCTCAAAACATAACAGTAGGTTTTGTATGGAAAACCGCCTTAGGTATTATTTTGTCCAAACAATGCCTTGTGGAGGCACATGAAACGGTAATCTGCTTAAAACTGATGTTTGTGTAGGCAGCATGCTTTGCATAAATCCAACATGCACTTGTCATGCTATATGGTAATTATACAAATATTAATGAATAATGATGGAAAATATTTTGGAGGAAGTTCCTGAAAAGCTGGCTTCAAATCTGTTCCTGCTTCCTGTAGTTCTACATGGCTGTACTGCAAAACAGATGGCCACAAGACAAATACTGCAGACAGATGTGGGTGGTGGTCTAGACATGCTAGAGAGTGACAGCTCTATCATCTGTTGTGCTGCGAAACCCCATTAAGTGAGTTACCCACAATAATGTGAGAATATTATATCATTATAAACATCTTTTTTGTCCTGTAGTGAGTATGCGTACATTATTTATCCTACTTTGGCTATTTTGAGCTCCCGTATGTTACTGAGCATGACAGGTTGGGCTGTGCTTTTAGAGCAGTTAAAATACAGGGGCCGCTATCCATGGGGTAATAAAAAAGAAGTTTTGCCTCAAACTATTCATTGTAAACATTTTAACATCTTTCATTCGAGTCAAGTTCAGAAATTTCAACACCAGTGTTCGGAAAACTGTACAGCAAAGCTACTGGCAGTCAGCCAAAAAGTTCTAAAACAAGCTTATTACAACAGATTCTTTCACTTACAGCTAATGGACGACTTGTTAGCCAACAATAACCAATTTACAAATATGTGCAAATAATACAACTACATGGGGATATTGATATTCGCAAATTTTGAGAACAGCTTGTTTTTGGGCTTCTTATGCTCTTGAATGGATTGCATTGCTTTTCTTTTGTTCGATGAAAGGATTTTTGGAATTATTTACCACAAATCAACATTGCCTCTTCCACTTCATGTCATGCTTTCCAGTATTATTTTAAGGTAAATTAAAGAAAATGGGAATGGTCACCATGTCAGATTTAAAGATCACAGTGCCAGAAACTCTTGATGTGTCTTGGTCATGTGACTGGCAAGACTACCTGAACTACCTCAACCAATCATGTGCGAGGTCAGAAGTGTGTGATTCTTGTGGTCTTGTATAGTGAAAAGAAAAAAAAAAAAAGGAAAAATAGCTGTGGATGTGCTCCTGGGTCGCACAGAGAGGACAGTACGGACTTCAAACACAACTTGAGGTAATGCATGTTTGAATATGAAATTGGTACAAGAGCCTAGCTTGCTACATATTTTCCTGTACATGATGTTGCTGCTGTATGTTGAAAGATGCCTTGGAAGAAACACAACTGGTACATTTGGTAAACAAAGATATGGAGAGAGCGCCTAATTGGTCAGTGCTAAGGAATGTCTCATGGGAGACGTCACACTAGACCTGTCAAAATCTGACATGCTAGAATGTTGGTCGAGGTGTTGTGGGGCATCAAAGATGCTTCACAACAGGTCATTTAGCATGTCAAACTACGTGGGTACAGATGCCCGGGTGTTCGGCCATGACGCTGGTAATTTGTCAACAAAATCTTCTCAAAATCGGGCTAGATTCACTGCAGTCTCACTATTTTTTGCTAGTCTAGTGTACATACTCACTTTGACCTCATATTAGTAAGCGATCTGATGACATGCCATCACTCGCTGCTAACATGCTAACAATACCCCATCAAGTGAAGAATGCTTTTTTTTCAAGAGACATATTATGTTAAGCATTCACTCCAGACTCACAACTGCAAACCAAAAGAAGAATTTCATGCAGGTGGTTGAATAAAATCAGATGGTGCCAGAAAGCTAATATGATCCATTCTGGACTCTTGAGCTCTTTGTTCCCTCAAAGGTCAGTGCTGTAAAGACAGCTTGTAATTCGTCAAACTTTTCTTAAGGTTCATCAAAGGTGAACACTACACAAAGGGGCACATAGAGAGTTACTTTAAATCTGTGAGCAAATCATGGCAATTCCATTGAAAAGAATTTATTTGAGTCCAAAGATTGCTGTCATAAATGATTTGACCTGGCCCTGAGGCTATTTGCCATCTTTTTTTTTGGACACATCAGAATTTGCAAAAAAGAAAAAACCTCCTTTCAGTCTCTGTCTCTCATGTCTCTCATGCTCCTCTGTGGCTGTCAGGGATGAGTAACTATCTCTGTTGTCTTTCTGACCAGATGTTCAACTCTGTATAACACATGGCTGAATAATCTGGGCAGATCACAGCCTGACTACCTCCTCTCCTCCTCCCCCCAGTCGCTGTGCTCACCTCTTCATCACACTCTGTTTTAACTTAATCACATCTAAATAATGTTCAGCACGGTAGTTTTATCTGATGATTCACAGAATGTTCAACATTTGATGCCTGCAAGAAATAATGTTTAGGAGAGATTCACTCATGCACTCACATACAAAACCTGTTCGCTGTAGCATCTACATTAAAACATAAAGTATTTAATCACTGTTCAAACAATTCTTTGGCCCTAAGCTTAGAAAATATGAAAATCACAAGTGAACAAAGGAATTATGTTATGGTATGTTAGTAGAAATGACCCTAAATCTTGATGCCTTAATCTTGTTTAACTCTGGCAGCTATAGCAGACAACTTTCCATTCATGTTACATGCGTTGCTATCATGACTAAGCTGCCAGGCAAAGTCTCATACTGGGAAGTGTGGATAAGTCAAAAGAAACATTTTAAAGATGGATGAAATCATATGCAGCAGCAGGGCTTGAGGCCTCACAGTAGAAGAGAATTTTCACCTCCCAGGCCTCGGAGCGAACTCTTTGCTCATTACGATCAGCACAAGCTAATGAAGACAGATCAAAACTAACAACCAAAGCAGCAGCTGCACTTCTACCAGCGCCTTGTCAGAAATAGGGATAAGGGGTCCGAGGAAGGAGCCCTGTGGGATTCATGTAGAAGCCCCCAATCCATGCAAAATGCTATTAATCACTGTTTGGCCCAAAGCCCAATGGCTCGCCAAATTCATGAAAATCCTCTAATATCTTATATTATCTGTATGCAGGATCACGTTCATCGTGTTTCTCTTGCAGATCATTTTTCAGTTTGGTTCAGGCTAAGGCTTTTATGTCTGGCGACAGGGAACAAAGACACTGACAAAAAGTTTGTTTTTTTAATTCTTTGATAAATGTGGTAAGTAAGACATTTAACTATGTCAAATAGCTCCTGTTCATGTGAACCTCCTGACACACACCTGTTGTTAGCATTAATGCTCGTCATTACTGTCAGTAAAGACTGCCAGTCGAGAGTGTCTGTGTGAGGTTGGTGGGGTTTGTGTGTCTGCTTATTAGTGTGGGATGGTGTTTGTATGTGTGAACAATGATAAAAAAGAAAATTAGCCACAAAGCAGCAGACATATATTTGACATCATTTTCATCGGCTTACACTCACATTGTGCGCACACAGGACAAGCAGTCACACACAGGCATTTCATGTGGTGCACAAACATACAAACCGGCCTCTTCCAACACACACACACACACACACACACACACACACACACACACACACACACACACACACCGTATACTGACAGTGCCAGCTCGTGACATTTCTGAGCATGCCATAGGGACGATTGGTTGAGGGTTGGTGGAGGGCTAAGTGTCTGTCTGTAGGCCTGAGATAACGGCTGTCACCTCCCCGGTCCTCTCGTTCACACACACACACACACACACACACACACACACACACACACACAAACAAACACATTAAAAATACACACTCTCTCTCCTTTTTTCTCACACCAGTCCACAATTAAACCATCCATCCGCTGTGACAGTGAATGCTAGTCAGTCGACCATTCAGCAGCGCTCGATATCAATAGAGTCCCTCAGTCTCTCTCTGTTGCGCTCTATTGTTGCTGTGTCGAGATGGGAATGGCTTTAACAGTTGGTAGAAGTACATGGCCTCTGAATAGAGATGGCTTATGGCTGTGTTTATGCATTGTGCTGCTCTCCTGTCTTTCAGCGCGAGATCTTTAAAAGTGCTGTGATTATGGCGAGAGCAGTGATGAAGCATTGTTTTCCTGAGCTCAACTTTGGCACATGTAGTGTATGGATTGGCTTTCCGGCGAGCACTTGCAATGCACCTTATTGTGTCGTTGGCTCATTGTGCTGTGATGTGTGTGCGTACATTCAAGTCGAAACAAGAGGGGGAGAGATAAGGCAGTCGGGGGATGTGAAGGGGTGCACCGGCAGTCTTTTCACAGAGACAGCAGACGCACAACTGTCACCTTTCACGAATGTACTAACCCCTTTCTTTCGCAGGTAATCACTTTTTCTCATTCAGGCATGAGCAAAGACAGGCATGGAGAGAGAGCTGGAGAGTGAGGGTGAGAGAGAGAATGAACCATTGAAAGAATAATACCAATTTCTGGGCTTCATTGATTTGGACAAATGGCTACACATCAGGGCGAGGACGGTACAATAGGGACAATTTCCAACACAATAAATGCAGAGCAGTTTTGTTTTAGATCTGCTGGGGAAATCAAGTGTGTGCGTATGTGTGGTGTAGGTGTGCATCAAAATACAGGGTCCAAAAAAGAACACTGACACACTTAATCTGCAGAAACAGTGCATCTCTCTTTCCCTCTTTCACTGCGTGTGTGTGCGTGTGCCTCTGCATTACCGAGCAAGCCCATTTGTCAGTGCAGATTGTAATTAGGGGCCTAGATCAGGAGGAAGGCAACCCAGAAACAATCAGACTCTCATTTAGGGTGTGTGAGTGTGGTTTTGCATGTGTATGTGCGAGATTGCATGCCTGCTAACATATGTGTTGACTTCCAGTAGCAATCCATTTTGAAGTCAAGCCCTCTCTCTCTCTCTCTCTCTCTCTCTCTCTCTCTCTCTCTCTCTCTCTCAATTTGTCTCTCTCCAACACCGTATCCACAAACCGCGATCACTGCGTCACTCTCTTATTCATCCACATCCCGTCCGTCCTTATCATTCATCCCTCCTCTCCTTCCTATTTCATTCTGACTTCCTTAGCTCTACGAATACAGAGCTGTCTCAGAACTCTCAGGTGGTTCAAGTCCATTACTTTGGGAGATAGAAAAACACTGCTGAGGTGTTCTGATTGAGGCCTATTAAAATTCATAAGCTGTGGAATAAGGCCAGAGATAAAAAAAAAAAAATAAAAAAAAATGCAGCTCTGAAGGGCGGAGTGGTGTATACGGATGTTCATGTGTGTATATGTGTGAATTTGTCTGGTGTTTATGAAGAGAGAGGGGAGGCGAGTAAAGAGAGGGAGAGTGATAAACGCTTGGTGATCCCATGAGCCTTTTACCTCTTTAAATTATCTCCGTACTTTTCCCCTCTTCTCTTGTCCTCTTGGTATTTCCCTCCTTCTCTTCAGCTTGGCAATACTTTGCATGTATCCTCACACCCTGCTGAAGTCTATTGTCCATATTTCCCCTTATTTTTCACCCCACCTCCACACACACATTAGACACTGTCAGATGCTCTCTGTAGGCAGCTATCTGTCTTTTTTTTTTTTTTTTGCCAGTTGCTCCTGATAAAAAAGAATATTCCCTGCTGTTTTTTTTACGGTTATGGGGCACTTACTGAAGATTATCAGACACATGACTTTTCACACACACACACGCAAAACACCTGCTACTTTCTATTTCTCCCTGCTTCTGTGTGAAACACACACACATACGCATTGGAGTACATTAAGAAGGCGTGGATCGATAAGGGCCAGAGGTCAATGGAGAACGCGCTCTGACTGGTAAAACTGAGATTTCACTGGGAGGCAGACCCAAGCCGATCTCCTTCACCTCTCTTCATTCTTCTTCCTCCTCCTTGTTCTCCTCCTCCCCTACAATAGACTCATCCCTCAGCTCAGCCGCCTGGGATAGATTATCACAACCACTGGAAAGAACGACGGCATTAAAGCAGGGAGAAATACATGCACTGAGCCGGCAAAAGCACAGCTAAACAACAAAACAAAAACAAGTGTTGACAGCGGTGCAGCAGTGTGGTGCCAGCTGGCCCTTTTTAACATAATACCAGCTTAGTTAGTGGAGGCACACCTGTTATTTCTCCATACAAGATGACGATGGCTGCATGGCTGCATGCTGTAACCCCAGATCTGTGGACACAGATGGACTCCTCCAACAGGTTTGTTAAGCCATGGCTGCTTTTCCCTGTGTATTGATGGAGGTAAAACTTGCCTTGCCACGACAGGGTGGATCAACTGAGTTCTATGATGGCTGTCAGTATAACAGAGCAGCAATGCATACATTCCATAGACACTGACATGTAAGGCAGACACACTGTGATAGCTGGTCAAGCCTAATGCCCTGTTAGAGGTCTATAAGCATTTTATTTTTTATTTTTTCCAATGCAGTGGTTCCGTTTCCTGTGCTGCACACACATCCGGACAACATCGGTGGGATAAAAAGAGTAATTTTAAGAAAAACATTTATTTTGTTACTGTATAGATAATTAAATGGATGAAGTTAATTAGACAGGAGTTAAAAAGTGATGTTGGAGCACAAAACAAATTCAAAGGGTTCAGTTTTTTGGAGGGGTGCCCAGCCTTATTTTCTTATCTTATTGTAGTTTACTGACTTAAAACAAATAGAAGCTTTGATGGAAACCTGAGTCTTATTGATATTATCATGGCCATTCTGACCAATGGGTGATGCTAACTTTGGACTTGGTCACACTGTTGAGACTCTGGAAATACAAAAAGGTAAAGAACATCTGGGCAGGAAGCGCAAACCCCTAAGACTAAGAGCTTAGATTTGTAAGAAAACATTTCAAATGCTTGTCTCCAACTGAAAGCACACACAGAAATTACCTGACTTGCCGGCTAACCATACAAGCTGCCTGCTACCTCACAAGCCTTCGTCAGGGGCCCACTGCCCCACACATTTAACTAACCAGCACGTAGATGAAGGCAGCTAATTTTGAAAAAGATCCTACTCAGTTAACTACAACAGCTAAGCCAGGAGGCTAATCTTCTGTGTTTACTCTCAGTTGGAATCAGAGCGCTTGAATTGATTTATGTTTTTTTGGAAAGCTTAACGAGGCTTGTGTGGCGTGTCCCAATATAACATCCACGTTTCCTGGATCTCCACAGCGAAGGTGGAGTGCAAAGTTGGCATGACCAGCGTGATAAAAATGGACACACTTATCACAGACTGAGAATATCAGTGTGTGTTCAAAAGTTAGATAAATTAATTAAGGTTTGGGACTCAATATCAGCAGATATCTGTTTCTTTTTAATTGAATGAGCAGTTATGAAATGAAATGATCTGTCGGTCAGAGCTGACTGTGAGTCACTTCAGTCTCTGCAGCTCTTCTGTTTCACTGCCGCTCAGCCAGAAAGTTTCCATGCCATGAATGAAAATATGTCTATGTCTGCAATCAACGGGGGGTGTGCTGTAACTGCTGTACCTTCACATTATGCAGACTTTGACAGCGCTATCCCTTCTGTTTTCATTGACCACCACATCACAGGTATCCCCTCTTTTTAATGGCCTTTTTCCCTCTTCATCTCCTCCTCCTTGCCTGAGCCTCTGTCATCCCTCCCTCAACAGCATTGGGATCACGCCATCTGGGTTTGACACACACATTTGTTTAGTCCCCATTGTGCTAAGTGGATTCATGTGGAATAAAGATTGTCTGTTATATATCGAAAGGGAGTGGGATGCGTAGGGGGAGGTAAGACGAGCGAAGGGGAGGGGAAGAGGAACTGAAGAAGAGCAGAGAGATTGATGATTGATCCAAACAGGCCGCACTAAAACAGTGACAATAAGAGTGAAATAGAGAGAGTAAGGAGAGAGGGAGATGACAAAACATATGCTGCTCTGTCTACACCATCAATCTAAAGTTGTGAGCTCACCTGGAAATTGTCAGACATTAGCATGTTTGTGTGTGCGCGTGTGTGCATGTGAGTGACTGACTATGATGAGTTTCCTCACAACCAATATACATATTCAGAGAAAGCGCGCCACTTCATCATCCCCTTCTTTCGTGCGTTCGTCAGATCTGTGCCCGAGCTGGTGTCGATGTGTGATGCCTGCATGCGCAAGTGTGTGTGTTGCTTCCCTGTGTCTTCTTGGACTGGGTTTGTGTGTGTATAGAGCAGAAAAAAATGGCGTTGGTCAACGTGTCGTGGAAGATTTCAATGTCCCGGACAAATGGGAGAAACTCTGCTTAAATATTATCTGTGTTTATAGAACATATTTTCTGATATTTTTGTGTCCATGTGACTAATGGGGATAACAATTTTTGAAATTGGTCCAGTACTGAAGGAGCACGAGATGGGCTGTAGTGTAATCTCTCAGTGTACGTCCACTACGAGTGTTTGTTTTTACCACTGACAGGCTGAGAGTGTTATTCTAAGTGTCTGACAGCATTATGGAAAGGATCCCTACAGAGATTGACCTTTTGTTAAAGAGTTTTGTTTAACCAGAAACAACTGTTATATCACTCTGGCCGAACCAACCAGACTCCATTCACAGAAACAGTCATTTTATTATCACGAAACACAATTCAAGCTCGACGGAAACAAAGTAAAACTCACAAAAGCCTTCTTGATTCGTCTTTCACTGTTCCAGCAATCACCACCGACTCTGAACTGGTCAAAATAAACCTTCAATTCACAGAGTTAGATGAGAAAATATCTGGAGAGGAGCAAGAGGCAAGGTGGACATCAGCTTGAAGAGGTAAAATATCTTCACATCTAACTCGAGAATTATTTTCTTCAGACATTATAACTGGACAGACTTATGTCAGACTTAAACAGATTCTCATTGTAAGAAACGGGTAATTATTAGATAACGCAAACTCCGGTATGCACTCTTCATAACAATCCATTTTAAGCACTGTGGGACCACAGAGCGCATAGAATCAACAACGCAAACATGGAACAATGAACAGTGAAAAAATGGTGCAAGATTTACTGTAGTGCCATCGCTGGGCCTTTAAATAGACAAAGAATTTGAGCAGGGATGAAATGCTTCTTCACTTTGTGCTTGTTGTGCAAATCACCTTCAGCTCATAAAGTGTATGAATCACGTTAGCAATGAGGAATGACATGAAAACAGAGAGCATCATGAGAGAAAAGCCCTTCAAAAAGTGGGAACTGTACAAATTGAATGGGCCTATATGATTAAAAGTGCTGTTTGTCTTTTTGTAACTTAGTAAATGTGTTATGACTCAATATGAGAACTGAATATCTTTTTCCCATAAATAAAAATGAGGATTTTCAAGCTAAATATGCTTTTGTTTATGGAGTCAAGAGCTTCATACCATACATTCAACAGAACAGCACATAATCCTGACATTATTTTTCAAAGTGCGGCACATTTAATATGTAGATAACATACCCCATTGACTTTGTGCAGCCGTGTCAGAGAAAGAAAAAAACCTCCATTTCACCATTTACACTCTGTGTCTCTATGTAGAAGCCAAAATGCCCTAATAAGTTAAAGTGATAATGAAGAACAAAACAAAAACAGCCTTAAATCAAGCTGCTGTAGTAAGCTAAAACCTCCTTTTGATCATAATCCATAATAACGCTCGATTAAAAATGACTCAGCCAGTTATGTTTTCATTATAGAAGAGAGAAAAAGGAGAGAAAAAAGTGAGGGCTAAACGAAGGAGAATGAGAAGAAAATCTATCATAATTAGCGACAGCGTAAAGAATGGAAGTGTGTGTCTTTTTATAGATGACTGCTAATTGAGGAGAGAGCACAGAGCTGATTCTGCTGCATATTAGCTTTTAATTACCCTAAACGAAAGCAAAACACACATACATAAGCATGCATGTGCACCCACGCACACACATAAAGGCTCAGTCTCTAGCTCATTCCGGCATTCGCTCCCACACGCGCACACGTACTTGCTCGCACATACTTTGTTCAAGGTTTTCGGTCTCCAGACGGCCTCATAGTTTTTAGTGTGTGCCCGTCCCAGGCGAGATCATTACTTTACTTTGGAGGCTTACATGCTCAGAATCTTAACCAGCTCATTATTGAATATACCAATGTTTAATAGCATAATTATTACATATTTCATACCACTTGCTGATGGAAAATCTAGCTGAAGTGTGCTGCAATTTTATGCTTGAGGGTCCGCTCTTGATGCAAGCTGAAGTTTGTCAGCTTCTATTATTTATTTTGGCCTAACAAGTCAAACTGCATCTGCTGAGAAGAACATCATCAGCACCAGACAGACATTCATTAATTCATGTGACAAGATGGTACAGCAGCATCTGCTGAGGAAGACAGTGATCGGCGGCAAAGGGGTTTGATGATTTGTATGTAGTAACTGGACTGACTGATTATTTCAGTATTTCACGGCTGTGAAAATTCACCAAGACAGCCAGAACAACAACAACAACAACAACAACAACAACAACAACAACAACAACAACAACAACAACAACAACAACAACAGCAAAGTTGTGGTCAGGAATCCAAAAAGTGCATTTCCCCTGAATCATTCAGAGGGATGTGACAAGATGTATAAACTCCAGTTTAAACTTGACCCATGTCTTAGCTGGTTTTACCAAGGACGCTCATCATTTACTTCATCTGCATGCAAAGTATTTTCTTATCTTGAGGACTGCAGTCTGTGGACCGCGACCTGCCCTTAGGTACGTATATGATGTACACAGAGGCACAGACCTCGCCTCACTCTGCCTTTATCTCTTTCATTTGCTCTCTCTAGAGTTATTGTCAACCATCAGACGACCCTCTGCCTGAATTAGCAGTCTGTTATGAGAGCCCAGGCGGCTATAACACTGGATGATATGATATGCAGCATGGCTGTCGCTAACTCTATAGGAAGCTAATTAACCTCTGTGTCCTCTGCCATTCATATGCAGGAGTCTAGCGCAGCTAGCATGCTCATCTATCTGGGCCCTGTTGTTTGAATATCACTTAACAAACTCAGGCTAGCATTATGTTAACCTGCTAAAATAATTTTGCTGTCATTAAGCTCAACCTGGTTCCTCAAATGTAAATGGACCATTGGTTTGTCCAAATGATATTTTGGATGATAGCGCACTTTCACTTTGAAATATACAGTGTCATTTGAAGCCCCTATCTTCATTCATTTAATTGGATCACATGCTTGCTCTCTTAAAATTGGCTGGCCCAACTGACTTCCCTGACTGATAAATTTACAAAAAAAGAAAATACATAAAAAAGGCAAAATAAAAACAAACAAACAAAGACAAGAAGACAAAGACAATACAGAAGGTTTATGTCCAAAAGATTAGTGAAGAAAATGAGGACATTTGATATTCTATGTTTATATACTCACCTTTATTCTCATCCTTATTCTTCTTTACTGATTATGTTTTATGTTTATGTGTATGTTTAACCTGCTGCTGCAGCAAAAGAATTTCCCAAACTGGGATCAATAAGTAAAGTTTAAGTCTAAGTCTAACATTCTAGGATATAATAATCAATATTTGAGTGTTTTTTTTGTTTTTTATTATTTATTTATTTATTGAGAACATAACATTGAGTTCATCAGGACTAAATAGAATTCAAATTTTCTCAAACAGGCAAAATAATTTAACTCCAAAGCCTTTGACCTTTGTTGACCTTTACTAGGCACAAGCTTTTCATGCGTCTGATCTTAAATTTTTGTCCATTCCTCATGTGCAAAAGCACAGTTGACTGAGTGGATTCATGGATGAGTTTGGTTCAGGAATCATTCTTGGCGTGTCGTGGTCTGACCATCTCAGTCCCTGGATTTGAACCCCATCACATAAAATAGAATTCTAACAATGCTGAGCTATCACTGCCTTTTAAAAATTGCATATATATTGGAAATATAAATATTTGATTATGACCCAGTTAACTGTGCCCTGACAACAGCTTCAAACACCCCAAAAATTCAGGCTAATGTCAAATAAAGCTAAACCTGTTAGTCAAGTACAGAGAACCGGACCCTGGGTGTAACTGAGTAATTGTTATGTCATTAACCATGAGTTTGGATATACCTATTGATGAGCAGTTTGACTGAATGTTGGAAACAACTGTCTGTGGATGCCTCTGTGTGTAGGATCTGAAGCTTCCTAACCTTGTGGTCATATCAACAAAGGCAGACGAGCATCATGTACATGTGCAAAATCAAGGTCCAAAAAAGAATTTATTCTCTGGCAACATTACTACAAACCCTCGCCACCCCACTTACCTCTCTGTTTGCATTTGGATCACAGATTAACTTCAAAGAACAAGGTGGTGGAGCAGCATGCTAATTTTAAAGTATCTGTACAACCAAAGGCTAATTTGGGTATGCACCTGCAATTGAAATTGGTGCGGATGCATGTGGTAGTAAAATTGAAACAATGTCTAATTATTGTTATTTACAATCTAACAAAGCCACACACTCAGTTTGACATATGGAATTTGGCCCCAAACTGATACTACACACCATTCAATCACTTCCAGGGCCATATAGATGAAGTGCCTTAATAAAGGGGTGAATAAAATTCTTCAGCTTTGTGTATGAGAAGCCTTGGCATGCAGCGAACTGTTAGTATTAAGTGTCTCTCCCACAGTGGCAGTTATATTTGCAGTGCTGAATAACACCACGGCCCTCTATCTGTCTCTCCATTCTGCCGTTCAAAGGCCGCATTCGCCGTTTCAAACGCCTCTCTAGCCCAGTACTAAATCATCACTGCGGGTGTGTCATGTTTTCAATTTAAAAATGCATGTGCTCCACCCACACGACCATCATTCCATGCACACACACACACACACACACACACACACACACACACACACAGACTCTTAGACACAAACAAAGCATCTTCGACAGCGCAAAAACACCACTAAAGCACATAGATTTCTCTCTCTCTCTCTCTCTCTCTCTCACACACACACACACACACACACACACACACACACACACACACACTATAGCTATTACTAATGCTTAGAGTGGAAGCATCCTTTTCAATAATACACTTACATTTTGTAGAGGGACCATAATTTACAGCCTATACATAAAAAATTGTCAGGTACCCAAATGAATCCTTAGTGCTCCCTGCTTCCATTCGGCCCAGTCCATTAATCATGCCACTGATAAACACAGGCATAATCTGATTGTGTAATAAGGTGCTAGTATGCATTGCATAGCACATGCGCATAAAAACACCCACGCGGAACTGCATGCATACAGATGCTGGCATACACACAGCAGCTGACCCCCTTGTGCAGACACACAATGAACAACAATGGACAGTAACAACTATGGCACTCATGGCTGTTCAAGCACACTGCATGTTTACAGAATACAAGAGCTGGAAACCAACACAAAAGGTAAAGTGAAGGATGTTCCGGTAGAAACACTAACATTTGAATATAATATTATCTAAATAATGAACTGAAGGGCTAATTAATCAACCTTGGTGAATGAGTTCATCAAAACCTGAGGTATGCTTTTATTTTCCGAACAAACATGAACATGCATTGTCGTTTTTGGAAGTGCTTTATTTGCTCAGGCTACAGTGAGTGGCTGACCGCAGCACTGTGGCGCAATATCCGCTGCCTTACAGAACAATGCACCGTTTATAACATTGCACACTGTTTAAAGTCACTTTCCTGACATGTAATGGAGCTAAACGTGCTTGTATAAGCTAGTGGTGGAAAATTACTAAGGACATTCACTCAAGTACTGTACTTAAGTACAAATCTGGGGTTTGTAAACTTTACTTAAGTATTTTTATTTTCTTTATGTTCTTTAATTACTTTTTTCTCCACTACATTTATCTGACACATCAAGTTACTAGATGGGAGATTCAGATATACAATACAAAATATAATCAATAAAAAAATGTATGATATTTCTTTATCAGTAAGGATTTATTGGTACCCAGAGGGAAATCCACAAGCCAAGAAGCAGTATGTAAAGTGACATATAGAAAGTATATAGAAATTAAAATTAGGTCCATATTTGCTAGCTGCAACGTTAAAGAAATGAACACATTATGGCCTCAATAACTATAATCCAACAATATACTGAATATTATTCTGAAATGAGCCATTCTGCATGTGTAGTACAGGTACTTTTGGTACTTTAAATTGATAATCCTTTTGTACTTTTACTTCAGTAAGATGTTCAATGTAGAACTTTTACGTGTAACAGAGAACAAGAACATGTACACTGATAAAAAAAAAACCTTTTTTCCATTTCTCTCTCATCCCTCTGCTTCTGAGCCTCTGTGCTGTCTCCTCTGTGTGTGTGTGTGTGTGTGTTTGTCCACCAGTGTGCCAGTTTATCCCGTGGCCCATCTTGCCTGGTGTTAGACATTGTGATTAGAAGAATTGAAATGCAATAAAACTTGTTTATTAAAACAAGCTGTTGTTTTCTTGTTTTATTCTCATCTGAAAATGCTTTAAAGGCTTTATCTGCATATTAAAATCAGTAAAATGTCTTCTAAATTATTTTTGCCATACAAGTGTACTGTACTGTATTTTTGACCAACAATTTTGTAATGTGCTCCATTTTAAATTCCATAGAGCAATACTAACAATATAAACAACTTCTGCAAGTGACAGGAATTTGCCTGACAAAGATATGAATGGAAAAAATACAAACTACAGATTTGATGGGGTCATGCTATGTTGAAACCTTTCTTGTTTATAAGTAAAGAATAATTATTAATCCTACATCATGTCCGCATTTGAGACCACTCAAAACGAGAAAATGCATACCTCTTTCCGAAGGTGATGCAGTACTCTGGCTTCTTATACTTGAGGTACAAGACCTTCACCTTGGCCTCTCCATCTGTGGTCCAAACTTCCCTTGGCCTGCATTCTCATTGTGGTGCATGCATGTTAAAAGCAATTTATATATTAAAAGGGACTATTAGTAGGCAAACAACACAACAAAACAAATGCAGATACTCAGAGTAAAAAGTAAGGAGGCTAAACATTATGGCAATGTTTTATATTAATGAAAAAAAAGGAGCTTATATCAATCTGGAAACATTCTCACAAAATGAAGGCAGACCATGAAGTAACGAGCCCGCACAGCATTCCAATATAAGGGAACACAACGTTCTTAAGGAGCAGGCTGTGAAACCCCTCAATAGATGAGGTCTGGCAGTGGGAAATGAGCATTGAAATGTCTTTCTGCAGACAAGCATTCAACATCAAGTCCCAAAACTTTTTACAAGCTTTGGTACCTGATAAAACAAGGCATTTCAACATGACCTAAGTTCCTCAACTATGTGAAAACCCACAAGACATAAATCCATAGATCATAATCAAAGTTGGGTTGATAAATTTGTAACAAAAATGTGGTTATGACTTTTCCTTCTACAAGACTGTCAAATATCAAAACAGCTCTAGGTGAGTCTTAAATAATCAAAAACCCCAACGTTTGTTGACAGACAACGTGTGATTTTAAATTTCTTAAAAATCCCCATGCAGAAGTATAAAATAGTTTTAGGATTTCAGAAGCATCACCCACATGCTGTAGATAGAAATGTAAATGTCTCCCTTGGTCTTAAGCCATGTTCTATCTTCAAGGAGGAGGTGGGCACAGTTGGGGAAGCCCTCATTGTGGTGGTGGTGAATGTTCTGCACATGGCTGGTGATGGAATTCCACTTAGCTACAGTTTCTTCAGGACTCTTTGATGACGATGTGCTCCGGGACAGGTGGTTGATGGCTCTTTTTCTCCACTTCTTTATCTCGTCACAGCCACACTCCTTCCCAAGTACTTCCAACTTTTGGGTGATGGTCTGTTACAATGGCACGTACTGTCAGCCCCCAACTGACTCCAGAAACTCCAGGCACCTGAGAAAACCTTCCACCTCTATCTGCACACCACACAACGTCATTACTCTATAAATAAAAAGAATAAGTATTTGCTATTAAGTACGTTTGCTAATGCACAAATTAAATGTGGACAACTAAATGCTAAAGAAATGACGACAACAAATATGACAGTTACTTAATTTCTAGCAAGCCAACCTGTGTATAAGTTGGATATACCAGGGCCAGGTGTGCTCTTACAGCGGTGACCACTAGCCCACAGCAACAGCAACAGCCTCTGTACTGCAGTTGTCTCTACTATCCACAATGTGGATGCCCCATCCACCTCATGTGGCTCATTGGTTGGTGTTTGCAGACTGGTGCAAGGCCTGAGACCTCAGTCCCCACCCCTCGGCAGGGAATCTTGGATTTCTTGCATCCACTTTAAGGGGTGTTTTCAGCTGTTATTACGGTGAGCCATGGTGGTCTGGACCACTGCACGGCCAGGAGCCACCCACTGGTGAAACACTTCGTGCGGGGGGTCCGCAGGTTGAGGCCCCCTACTTCACATTTGTTCCTTAATGGAACTTCCAAATGGTCCTGGATGGCCTTGTGGGTCTGGCTTTTGAACCTCTGAATGAGGCAGACCTGAAGGTTCTGTCATTTTTGTTGGCTCTCGTTTTTGCTTGGTATCAGCCAAGGCAGTGGGGTACTTGTGTGCCTTGTGTGTGCGTTCCTCTGGAATGTCTGTCAGTGACGACAGGCATCGGTGGAACTGTGTCCGCATTCATCCTTTAAGCCCAACGTTATGACCTTTTGGTTCAGGCCAAGAGAGTAAAATTTATATAATATTTAAGATGAATTTAGGTAATAAATTCCAGATTTGAAAACTTGGGACACTGTGTAAAATTTAATTAAAAAATGCAAAATGAAATCATTTGCAAATAAACAACTTTCCCAGTCTTTTGTTGCCCTTTATTTGAAACTGGTTGCTGGCATCCTATTAAGGAAAAGCATATGTAGCCGAGGGTTATGCGTGCGCCTATACTGATGAAACTAATAAAATACTAACACAAGGCTCCGTAGTTTGAACCAAGAAGAACTTTACTGCTTTATTCCTTGACAAATGCATACAGATTCACCTTCCTGGTTTTCTACCCCGTCAGCATTTGAATCATCGTGTAACTTGGCAGGCTAACGCTGGCTAACATTATCTAGCACACTGCAGATTTGTTTGGACACAGTCAACGGATAAAACAGGAGAAAAATAAACTTACCAACATGTTTGCTCATTCTCGCTGTGTCCCCAGGATAAATGGATGGAACGGTGTTGGGATTCAGTAGTTTTGTGGCCAAAGAATGCTCATGTCTTTCCTATATATGAAAATAGTCAAACTTAACTTGCAAAATATGAGCATGTAGCTACACCTGGCTTCTCCACTGATACATGCCATTTCACCATAGCCTGTAGCCCCACCTCGCAAGATGATGGGTTTGATTCTTTATATTTTACATATGAAACTCTGGCTGTCTGAATCTGTATATCTGACACTGTCATTGGTACACTGCAGTTCCAAGGTACACAGCACTGACTGCATATTTTGCTCGTATGTCTTTGTCACAACCCTGCTCAAGGCTGGAGAAAGAAGGGGAGACCATGCAAGAGTTGTAACTAAAAATATGTTTACTCTCCATAACTAAAATGAAATTAAGATAATGACAAACAATAATTACAAAACCAAACAGCGTGGAAGGAGAGAGCAGTCAGCTGACGCCACTACCTGATGTCTTACCGCCATATCAGGTGAGCTGCATCTCCCCAATGACCCGACTAGACTCCTGAAGGGAGAGGACAGCTCAGAGAGTCGTCACATCTTTATAGCATATTAAAAATTAAAATCCATATGGACAGATTGACAAAGTTGAAAACTTGATTTTCATTGGAAGGGGTCTTTAAGTAAATTTCTGGAAGGCTTCACAATTCTGGTTTTAATTATACTTATAGTAAGATATTCTCACATTGTTTAGTTCCATTTTAAGACACACATAAAAATCATACCCAGAGCAGGGTGACAATTAGACATTTTAACGTTTGTGCAACTGAAAATAAAAGCTCCAGGGAAATGACTTGAGATGCATGCTTATACAACAGAGATGATCAATTGCTGATTAATTGATAAATATAATTTTCAGCATCTTATTGATATATATATATATATATCTTTTAAAAAGCAACTAAGCCAACCATTTTCATTTGTTTCCTGGGTGAAGTGATAACAACCTCAAGGCCATTTTTGCGGTGTTATACTGTTTCATTTTGCATGTTAGCCTGTTGAACTTAGTGTTTGTGTCTATTGTAGACCCACGCGCTGGAATAATGATGCAGTATTCGTTGGATGTGGGTACAAAGGCTCCTTCTGCTCTTCACCAATATGTCTGTCTGCTGCTGCTGTATGTAAAGGTACTTCATAGACATGCCCTGTGGTACACACGTAAGATAAATGGTCAAACTGCAAGGAATTCCTTTGCTTGACAACATTGTGTAGCTTTGATTAGCATCAAACCACTAATTTGCTCATACCCAAAAGTTTTGCCATGGGCAATACAGCCATTCTGATTCACAGATACACTTTCCATTACTGTAATACAAGTGTTAGTGATTACACCTCTGCTGCAGTTCCAGTGTAAAATACATATAGAAATACTGTGAACAGCCAGAGGTCTCTTGTCTTACATTACATTGCATGTATTATCTGACAAACAACGTCTCACTTTGAAAATGTCACTTTTTTCACTTGGAACATGTACTGAATTTACAAGCTTGTGGTCACAACTCAAGTAACAGTCAGTCAAACGTTGTGTGTAATCAATTTAAAAATGGATTTGTTACCATTTTTAAACTCTTTGCAGCTGTTGCCATAACTACACATTTGACATGATGCTGGGGTAAACTATAACTGTTTCCTGCATACAGGCAACACATTGCTACCCACCGCAGAGACCAGCCGTAAGGACAGCAGAGGATTCCTCATTAGAAGTACAGGTTTGTAGCCTGATGTATTCCGACTACTTTTGCTAAAGTTTTAACAGTAGCCTGTGGCGCCCTTAATAGTTGTCCCATATTGTGAAACTGCTATGTACATATTTGTATTATGCCATATTGCTTGGTGCATAAAGATATACAATTCTGTTGCAGCTGTCCAGGCCACAGCAAAGGCTGATGTTGGCACATGAACTGTTCCCTATTCAGCTCCTCAGGCCTGTCCACACCAATAAAGAGACCTCGTATGGACTTGAGGAGGAGGCAGAGGAGGAGAGGACTGTCACAGCTTTGACAGAGTTGACAGACATATCCCTATAAGTGTGTGAATGTGCCAGGTTATTTGCTGAAACTAATGCAGTCTAAATCAGTATTTGAATGTTTTTGAGTAATGTTGGTCCACACTCACTGGCAGAACTTGGCTGTAGGACAGTCTTCAGTGATCACCACTGAGGCTGTCTACAGTGTGATCCTATGGTAAACATGCTAGGTGCAATTACTGAGAATAGTCACAGAAACAAGAAGTATTACAATGGAAAAAAACAAACACAAAACAAACAAAAAATAGAAGTAAAACTATTTTCTGTGATCAAAATAATTCACATGAAAATAGATCTTGACTCCTGGAATTAGTACGACTTCTGGAATACACATACTAAAGAAACTTTCCAAATGTCACAGTACTTTTATCAAGATACATCAACTCTGTAAGTGAAAGCCAATTAGCAAAGACAAATATGTCAGTCACTGTGGTCGGGTTGCCTAGAAATGTAATAGTATGTTCTAAGATGCAAGATTAAAGAATTACACAGTTACAATGGGAAGATGGATTCACATATTTTGTTCAGTCTTCTGGTTTCCCCTGCTCATACTGTAATCACCACATACTTTACCTTCACTCAAGACCACATTTATCTGCAGAGACAATATAATGTAAGTAACAGTAAAGTCTGCCATGTTTGCAGATGATCTGTGACCTGATGAAACTCGTCTTGAAGTGTTCCTGCATGCACCAGACTCTCCTCACAGATAAGAAACCAGAGGAGGGGGTTATTACGGGGCACGTGTCATGCCTCAGTCAAGCGATGAGCTGACGACAACACAGCCGCCAACAGCATCAGCAAAGTCTCTGTATTCACAGGACACGTCAGGGTGTCCACTCTGACCTGAGAGCTCCAGTACCAGCTGAACCTCAGTATGCAGAAACCCTTCACCCTGATGGAGGACATGATCTGGACAGTTCAGACGACTATATATATGAAGTGAAAGGATCTATCGTATTGTAAGGAAACATGGACATACTATAGTCCTTCATTTCATTTTTACTGTTATTCAGGAAAAGATTAGACGTAACATTAATATATTACGATTATTACATTCAAACTGGCCATCAGACAATGTTCATGATGCGTAGTAGAGGTTATGGCTCTAATGTAAAATGGGATCTCAGTCCAGGTTTTAGTGTTATGTGTGAAAAAATGATTGCTGACCACCAGCCACAGTAGCTGCAGATACTTCAGGTGCTAAGCAGTTTTTCAAGTACATGGGTAAGTGACTTATAAGCTCAGTAATTCCGCCTTGAGTTATGTTTACATGGTGTAAGGTAAATTCTATGCCTCATTATGGTAAGTGTCACTGATCTGACATAACTAATGCGGATAACACATGGGTGGCTACAGTAATCACTATGCTATTACTTTGATAACTTTCATATGTTTATTGGATGTCTTTTTTTTACCATAAATAACATCTTGTTGTTGTTGTTCTGTCCACCCCCACATACTGACAGTGACTGTAGATGGTACATGCTAACACGTTACCTCACAACAGCCACAATACTTATCATAATAGTCTGGCATTTTCTACTATTTGAATGGATCAGAACACCTCGGCGGCATCTACTGTATATCTACATATCAGTGCGTGAGGAGAAACATAGGGATGCAAGACAGAGGTGCAGAGGAGGGAGAAATGATGAAATTATTGAAAGTAATGATGAAGTAGGAGAGGGCGCAAAGGAGCAGGACATGAGTAGCGGAGATGGCAGAAAAAGAGAGGTAGTTAAAGAAGGGGGTATTTTAAAGGGATTAGATTTAAGACCCGTGATAAGAACATCAACGGAGATGACGCCAGGAAGAGGAGTTAAGGAAAGGTAAGATGCAGCAACCTGGAAAAGTTCTTACAAGTGGATGAGAGAATGGGGGGGGGGGGGATAATGAGAAGGTGTAAGTGGAAATGAAAAAAGCACGGCGGCTTATGGAAGAGGTGTTTTGGTTATTTCTGTGTCACTCTGTAATGGGATTTTTCACCTGAACCACTGAGACCAGGCCAGATGAGCACCTATTTCACATGATGAGATTTCACATGGCTGCGATCCCCACCGGAGCAGAATCTTTCTTCACTCGTTTGATTTTTGGCTTTGATAAAGAAAAAGGTGATTTTTTTTCCCTCCTCAGTGGGGGTGTTAAGTGGATGATTAGAGTCGAGTCCTGTGGAGAATAGGAAAATAGGAAGGCACAGAGACACATAGGTCAAGGTAATATAGGACTTTATTTGATGATTCATTTATCAGCTCCACTTGGTGATATATAGTCTTGTGTTCTTGAGTGTGTGTTTAAAAAAGGGAGGCGCAGATAAATAGTGCATAGAAACAGAGAGAGAGGGCGTGTGTGTTACAGTGCATCAGTAAAGGCTTCATGGAATTGTGACTGTCAAGAGAGTGCATTTCCATGCAAAGTAACTGATTTATCAATCCAAGCATCTAAATAGAAAGTGACTTCGAGAGTGCCTGTCGCAGGTTACAAAAACACATTTCCTAAACAAATTTGACATTGCTGTTCTATCTTCAATACTAACAGACGTGCCCTCCCCTTTCTGTGTCTCCCTATCCTCAGCACACAAACACAGACACCTACACACCAGACTTTAAGTCTCTCACTTTAAGCAATAACCTATCCCTCCTCTCTATCTGCAATAAAAATCACCATGTTTTTTCACTGCCACGGCCAAACGTTGAGAGTATGAGTTGTCATTATGTTAGATCACATCAGTATTTTAGGTCTAATTGAATTGCTTTGGTGGAACGGCACCGCTGGAGAGTCTGCACCTTTGCTACTTTGGTCGTTCTATTTATTTGTTGATATTATGCACTGTGGGAATATACATATATATATATATGTGTAATGTGCCATAATGTGTTGCATATATATTTATGTTTAGAGTTAAATAGGCACAATGCAGAGATGGACGAAATGTGGATCTTCACAAGAAAAAGGCTTGTGATGGTTATCTGATGATATCTGGTAAGAGCTGGTATCAGCAGTATGTGCAGAGCGCTTAAATAACGCTACAGGTTCTCAGTGTCTTACAAACATCTACTTTATATTATGTCCATATGAACACATTTTGAAATGGTTTTTTTATTTGAGAAAAGGAAACTGCAGCATGAGGCATCATACAGTGCAAGGAGAGGAAAAAGAACTGTAGAAAATTGTGAATCTTTAGTGTGTAGTGATGCTTGACTGTAATGGCTAAGCCAGCCCTGCATAACATCTCCTCTACCTTTTACTGAGAGGGATGCCAAGCTCCATACACCACTAGGGGATCAATTAAACCTCTCTTTTCTTCTCTTTACACCTCCTCAAATCGGGAGGGGGGGATTTCAAACGATGGACTGCGTGCTCACTGCAACCCCCACCCCACCCCCTCTCCTAACCCAATTAAGACCATCTTCAAAAGAGTGTGTTAACACCTTTAGCGGGGGTAAAGATGTAGCCTCTTTCCTGAACTACTGTGGTCTTCCATGCTGCTTATTCCTGCTGCCACTGGAGGGAAAGTCTTGCTACAGGGAAATGAGGCTGAAGGGAATGTGAGCCAAGCCGTTCTTCAGAGCTGAGAGAGGGCTGCACAGTCTTTGTGTATTTGTGGGGTTTGTGATTCAGTACTATGACAAGAATTCACAAATTCACATGGACAGCCTTTACAGAAGTCCCATCTCCAGGCTCAGTGTTAAAGGGAGTTTGGGAAATCTGCTGGTTTCCTGCCACTGGAAGACGCCAAGATGTAGCATTGCTTGCAGTTCATTCAGTATGCTAAACGTTCTATACAGTAGTTAATGTGGTAAGCTGGGTGGAAGTTATGGAGAATGTCTTTGATTTATTTTTTTTGTTTTCTAATTGGTCATTTTAATATTTTTTTTGAACATAAAGTCACAGTGAAAATCATTATGTACAATTTGCATTTTTTGTGACAGGTGTCATTTTTCTATGGTGGCCCTGAGGTTCAAAACACATTTCTGAAAACACAACACTACAGAAGAAGACATTTAAAAAAACACAATTACATTTCAGATTACGGAAAGGGTGGCACAACTCGTCTTGTTTGTGATTGGACAGAATCCAAGTCAATTTAGATTTTATTCAGCGGATGTGTTAAAGTGTGTTGATGCACCATTGGATCAGCAGGACGGATGCTCTAAGCTCTAAGCTGTGATTGGTTGTTTCGCTGTCAGGCCACTGACAACGCTCTGGGCATATGTTAGCATGTGTTAGCATACCATTGTATTGTGCTCTGATAGGACGGCCCTTCTGGTGTCACTTTTTGAAGAGTATCCACCCGTCTCCTCGGTCCTGGTTCTCTCAGGTGTGCTTCCACGTAATATTTTAATGTCATGATATATTGAAAGCATATTGAAAATTCCATCAAATGAATGTCCTTTGTTCAAATATTCCCTTTTGATTTCAGTTCGAATGTCATGCAAGGACACAGCTGAAAGTAGTACACCACAGAAACGGGGAATGACAATTGCACTGTCAACAGGTACTTGGGTTCTGTCCAATCACAAACAAGAAGTGTTATCGGTCCTATCTGTTGTGTAATCTGAAGTGTTGTCATGTTTTCTTAAATGTTGTTCCGTTCTGTGAATCGTCATTGTGATTTGTGAAATATTGTGTTCTGTCAAATGTGTTTCGTGAAATGTTTTCTTTAATGTCGTGTTTTGTGAGGTGGTTTTGTGTTTGGGGAAATGTGTTTCGTGAAATGTTGTTTTACAAAATGTTGGGTTTTGTCAAGCGTCGTTGTGTTTTGACTCTCGTGGTCACCATACTTTTCAGCTCCAACGCTGAACAATGCCAGACCTGAACAATGAATGCCTTTTTTAATTCACCCACTACAGCTCCCATGAGACTTTACAGGGCTCCTGCGTCGAATACTGTGTTCATGTTATGTGAGGTGGAACAATGGAACAATGGGAAAGATTACTACAGTTCCATCGAGCAGCCAGTGGAGCATTCAGGATATTAAAAGATTTCCAGTCATGTTGATGACATGAACTTGAGTGGAGAACTGTTCATTATGGCAGTTTTCATTAATATGTTATGAGAATCATTAGAGGCTCATGTTGTTTGTCGAACACTAACAAAGTACTAGTTGTTTTATCTGTGTTAAAATAACGAGGTGGTGAACCTTTAGTGTCGAGGCAGAACTGGCATTTAACCCAGAATCTGTAGGGAAAAAGAGAAAAGGAAGAAAAAAAATATTGCCTAAAACATTCAGCAGCTAAATTCACAGTTTTGTAGCATTTACGTACAGATGAAAAGCCAAGTCGATAACGGTGGTCAGTGAAGACAGTGTGGTTGATCAGCATACTGACCAATCGCCATCATAGCCTAAAATGGGAGACTGTTCCTAATCAGCGTATCTGGGGATCTTGCCCAGGAAAATTGTTGATTTCTGGGAATGTTGTCCTGCATTTATGGAGCACTTATGTGTGGAAAAATGCGGCTCTCAGGAGAATCTGGATAAAGGCAATTCATCTTCAGACACCTGGCAGCTAATTTAAGCTATTAACCAATGGTACAGTCTGATAAATAAGAGTGAGGATAAATACCAATGACGGTTTGATGAAAACAGACGCGTGGCGTGAGAGCCTATCACAACGGTCAACTGCGGGAGAGTTGGCTGCTTTGATTAATGAAAGAAACCTCTGATGAGAAAAAACATTGTCTGACTGCGGCTGGCTGAGCAGAGGCCGGCTTGTAAGACAGGACAGGACCTCTGCTCTGCCTCTCATCCTATGTCACAATTACAGACTCCAAACCTCTACTTTAATGAGCTACTAAGATTTGAAGAGCGGAAAAATGATTCATGTTAAAAAGAACGCTCAGGAAATGAACTCTTGTGTTGTGCACAAGTGGCAACATCAGAAAATAACCACCAATTTGGAGCTGAGTGTGTCAGTTACATGCTCATTGTCCACTTTGGAATTTGTATGTCTTTTGGCATTCGCTGTCCCCCCAATTTTTGAAGGTCTCCATGTTTGGACATTCGCTCCGGCAGCACTTTGTCACAGCATGCTACCCGAGTCTCTGGCTGGTGCTGACGGAACCAGTGCTAATAGAAATAAGACAGCCGGATAGCACTGGGTAAGTTCTGCTCTAAATTAATGCTGTTTGTGCAGTCAGCAAGATAATAATATACTTTTTATTTCCCATTGTTATATGGTTGACAGCTAATGTAACATTAGCTGCTTGTGGAAGCTAATCAGCACAGTTAGCCCTCCCTTAAAAATGAAGAAATTCACTTTGCAGTTGTGGTTGTATACTTCACTAGAGGCAGTATTTTAGGTCTTCATTTGGTAAAAAGAGAAAGTGTATATTGGAAACAGACTGCAATGCGTATTTCTTTTACATATGCCCCCAACAGCATGGGTGGATTCAGGCTGTGACTCTCTCGTAATTGAGATGTCTTGTGAAATAATTTAGGCCAAATGAGAGCACAGTTTGTATTTTATTGTATTTTACACAAGCCAATACACAAACAAGCCAAGCGAGGAAGAACGAATATAATGACAGAACAAAGCATTAAACATATTGACTGAAGCTGTACATCAAAAACAACTGCATATACTCAGTTTAATATCCTTTAGATTTAAAATGCTCTTAAAGGAAATTTCACAAGACACAGTAAAACCTATCCATCGACTCCTGCCGCCGTGCTGTTCTTTAGGATAAAAGCAGTAATGAGTAATGAGGATATGTGCAAGCTAACACATCATGTAAGCTTCCATCACAGTCACTAAAATGTTCATAAAGACAGCCATTTCATTCAGTTTAATGTTTGAAATAAAGCTTTGAAATGTCTAAATGTACTTTCTATGTGACTCATTTTTCCTCCTTCAGCTAGGTTCTCTCTCACCACTACCTTTGTGAGTGTCAGGGAAAACTCTGGGGCGAATTCTCAAAGGGCCATGTAAATTACTTGCGCGGTCGATGTGTGCAATGGGCCATTCACACACAAGATTTATACCTTTGGTAGTCTTAATTATGTCTGCCTTTTATTTGCTCTGTAAAGCAAGAAGCAAAGAAGCCTGTAACAAGCCTGCCTTTCCTATAATAAATCTACAGGATGGGATTGGTGGGTTTAGACCGAGTTGCCAATAGTCTTCTCTATCGCTGGCCTTCTTTCACTCTTCACTCTGTACGCTTTCTTTAATCCTGTTTTTTATCACGTTCGTTCCTCATCACGTTTCCTTGTGTTTCTCTTTGCTTTGACCCTCATCTCTCCATGTGAACTTCTCCATCGACTAAATAATAAATTATGTTTATTTGGAAATACAGAAGTTATTTGGCTGTGTTTCATGATTGGTTAACCTTAGTTCCTGCATGAGCTGGTTTGGGGTATTTTGAATTCTTATTATTTTCTATTTATTTTCACTTTGAAGTCTTTCCCCCGTGCCAAAATTCTGAACTTAAGGCACCAGTTTTTGTCTTAAGGCTGCTTTTGGCTTAACTGGAGCACTAAACCTTTAACACTGAATCTTTATTGAGTGCTTGTAATATCATTAGATCAGGCTGGTAAAAGTAACACTGTGCTATTTAATTACCTTTCATCACACCATAAATATTGCTGCAACCCCTCTACCTCCCCACATCCTTCTCTCCATCCCTCCATCATTCATCCTTTCATCTCAGCAAAGCACATAAAGCTGAACTCGTCATTCTAAAATAGAGAAGGTCAGTGAGAGATTGACAGAATGATAACTCAACACACGATAAGCTGTCAGTCTCAGTGATGTGTGGGTTTGACATTTACATTTTTAACATTAAACTCTCGGCGGTGCACAGAATGATAAGCTTTTAGAAAGAAAAAGAGTTGTTTGTGTCAAAGGTGTGGGTCACTGTTACTGCCACCAAAGTTTAGGAATTGACTAACTTTGGTTAAGATCTGAAGATGTTTGAATGTTGGATGACAGTTGCGCAGTGGTTAACTTTGTTGCTAGGCCACTGTCAATCAAACCTGATCACACCATGCCCACACAGCCCTGAGGAAGTGCAGTTTTGTCTTAATAAAGACCTCACGGTGCTTGTTTTGCTTTAGTTGTCCAAACTTCCACACTGAGTGATTTAGTGGCAGTTTAATCTTATGAGGAAGTAACCTGTGTTTGAAGTTTTCAGTTCTTTCTCGACACTGGAACCAGGAGTTGAGGAAACTGTCTCACCTCCAGTTGCCGCGCTGGAGCTTTGGATCACATCGCATTATCTTCATCACTGCTAGGAATTTCCATTTTTGCCTAAACAGTCAAAAGGTTCAATGTCACATGATCGAAAGCTGCAGAGCAGTTTTCCATGCATTCTTGTGTTTCTTCTGGTCTTTTGTATTGTTGGTTGGACAACACAAACCGTTTAAAGACATCATCCTGGGCTGCGGGGAAATTGGCAGTGGTCATTTTTTTCTCTATTTTCTGACATTTTACAGTCTACATAATTAACTGGTTAATCAAAAAAAAAAAAGTAATTGCCAGATTGCTCAATTCTGAAAGTAATCATCAGACGTGGCCCTAAGAAACAACTGGCCATCCTGTGACATCGTAAGGAGTTCATTTATAGCTTAACTGGATCAGAATCCTTTCGAATTTTCCCATATCCATCTCTTCAGAATGCTATAATGGTTGCTGACACTGGCCATTCACCTCCAAGCATACATTACAGCTTTTAAATATGTCTCATTACTTTTTAAAAACCTAATTTGTGGCTATAAATGGCACAGTATATGCCTGGGCATGAATGATGAGAGTTAACCTCTTACCCCAGCAATAAAAGTCTGTCAGAGCAAATTGACTGCTAATAGTGTAAACTCAGTACTAATATCTTAATATGCTATGGAGCCATATTACCCTCTTTTTTGGTCATAAAGTGACTATGCATTCAGTCCTGTCTTCTTTGTTGAAGAGCCACTTTCTCCCCTTTTCTCCCCTGGAAAAAATGGCTTATTACTGCAGAGTTACAATAACAATGGTTGCAAGAGAAATGCCGTCATCTGTGTTTGCATGAGTAATTACCAAAACACAAAAGCTGCAATTTCCAGGAAGTGGATTCAGAGAGCTCTTCACATGAGTGAGTACATGAATAAAAATGAAGTTGTCTTCATGAGTGACCTCTGCCAGGAGGGAAGAGAGAGAGAGAGAGAGAGCGAGAGAGAGAGCATGAAGAAGGTGGATGTTGCGGGGAGGGGCGATTAAAACAAAATGGAATAAAAGCTAAGGTTGAAGCATAGTTCACAAAGGGTCAGGACATAATTACTTAGAGAAATGCCTGCTCCACGGGTGGGCACAGAAATGCATTTAGCAGCACTTAAAATTTTAATTTAGCTATGAAAGGGCACTTTTCCTTTTTTTCTCTATGCGCCCATCTGTGGTTTTTCTCTTTCATTTGCTATTGCTACACATTAACAACCTTCATTTTGATCAAAATACAAAAGCACTGAAATTCCCATTAGGCCCTTTTTTATTTTAACAGGGGGTGTTATTTCAAGGAGAAGCGCACATCAAAAGAGAAAACACTACTTTGGTGTTATCTTTATGTTAATCAAATCGGCTCCCTGTGTATTCTACTCACTGGTTATTGTTTGATTAAACATTGTCCCCTCTCAGATTCACTAAGCTGTTTACAGCAGCTTGTGATTTCTGCTCATCAGCAGCTTAAATACAAAGAGGTGACATGTTTTAATGGCTCCCTCTTGTAAAACATGTTGAAAATCTGTAAAGTGTTGATACGAGTGTGTGCAAGACAGAGAGCAACTTGAGAAGATAGAGTTTGAGAAAGGAGGTGAACCTGAAAGAAAGGAGCATGAAACAAAAATGTCAACGAGCATGAGTGTGTGTGTGTGTGTGTATGTGTGTGTGTGTGTGTGAGAGAGAGAGAGACGGAATCATTGAAGTTCGTTTCACTCCTGTAGGTCCAAAGTAAGGGGAGAAACGACACACTGCTGCCTTTTCATTCTCATTTTTATTTACTTTTTCCAATGTGGTGAAAATGTGAAGTCATGTGAACTAGTCTGATATTTGAATGAACTGAATTTGAACATGACCTGTGCAGCAAAGCACTTTGTAGAATTATTGCTGTTCGTTTGTTCATGGTGCCTCCACCGCCTCTCTTGAGTCCTGGAAGTGTCATGGAGACAGAAAAAAGTCATTTTTGAGCACAATTTACAGGAATGCTGAAACCAGTCACAGTCGAGGGCGCTGACAGAGGCTCAGTCCATAGAATGACAGCATACTGGTGCGTGATGTTCATGTTTCTCTGTATTCATTTGAATGGCTAACTATCTTATAGTTATTAACAACAATTACAGAATGTTTCACACTCCAGCAGACTCAAACACCAACATGCTGCAGCCTCAGAAACACAGTCACCAACATAGAACCAACACATGAGAACTGCGAGGAGATGAAAAGAGAAGAACAGAACTTGGACGCAGGCGAAACGTGACCTACATCCAGTTCATCATGGTTTCTAATAATGCAGCGCAGTGGGGAGACGGGTGTATATAATGCAGATCTACAGCATCTATCTGTCCCTGTTAACAGAGGCTCCGGTCTGCAGTGGAGCTCATACACTTCACTGAATAACCACAGAGGAGGACAGTGACATTAAGCTTCACAATCAAAGAGAGTTTTTATATCACATTGACACTTCTGTCCATATTCTCACACTCACACTTCTTTCTCTCTCTCTGTTAGTCTTTTTTTTTTTATAATGCCTGGTTTTAGGGGGGTGCTGCAGCCTCCTCAACACCCCTACTTCAATTAAATAATTTGTGCTCGCAAATGAATAATTTGTGCTCTCGACGTACCATAACTTATTACCTTCATGCATTAGTCTTGTCTTGCTTGTACCCCTCAATCTCTCGCTGTGGATCTGTTAGGGAACGAACTGTTTTGCTGTAATAATTTGATGATGCTGCAGATGTGATGCACTTCAAAAAAACTAAGCTTCAGGGTTCTGGAGTGTTTCATTAATGTCTTCTTTGTCTTCTTCCTCTGGCCAAACGCGCTGTTGCCCTCTACAAGAGTTGAGGAGGCAAAATATACAATATATCATATATTAAATTGAGTTCTCAAATTAATAATTTGTGCAGACTACATTTTTATTCTCCATGGCACTGCCCAAGCTCCGAAGCAATGTTTCCATGAGGCAGTTACATCTTACAATGTCAGCAAACATCTATGCTGTTGAATCCAAAAGCTCCCTCACATTACTTCTCTGATTATTTCATGTCATAATCACCGTTCAGCGCAGCTCAATGCGTCTCTGCTTTAGTTTCCATCACAAAGAACCCCACAAAAACTATAGCACCGAGTTCCACAGGGCATGCGATGAGTCAGGCAGACAGCATTTTAAAAACGCCTCCATACTGTCATACAGGCACTGCTGTGAAGTTTGAATATTGATGTTTTTCTGCTTTTATATGTCAATAATGCCATACTCCACACACACACTACACACACACACACACACACCTCAATGCCATCTACCTCCTTCTTCTGACCACAAGGCAAATAAGTGCTGTGACTTTTGATGTTGTGCGTGCACATTGGTGTTGCAACTATGTAAGTGTCCTTCTAAAATGTAAAATTACTTCTTTGTCATATTTCAGTGGAATTTGCTTGTGGTAGGAAAGTCATCCATTGGACAGTTTTAGTGACTGTCATTCTGCATCGTCAGTGCGACATCGGCTTGTGGGAAAAATCTAATTCTGGTGACTGACAGCAAGCCATACAACCCTGTACTGTTCTCAAAGGCTTTATTGACTTCTCTAGTTTTCACAAAGACCTTACAAAGTTATTGGTTGAACCTGCAAGTTGATTAGAACTGAACTTTTTAATGATGAGCTGCTAAAAATACACACAGCAGACCTGTTTTGACCTTCCGTCACTGTCATGTAACAGAAAAAAACAGCAGACATGATATTGTATATTTTTGTTAGAACTTGGTTTGTTTTGCATTTTAATGATATTCTTTGTAACATTATCATGACATTACCTTCTTATCATTCCTACATGCCAAATTAATCAAACGTAATCATGAAACGTTGTTATATCATGAAACGTTCTGGTTAATAAGCAAAGCATTTTAAGCAGTTAACTCATTAAAATGTGTGAAGTTGGTATGTTGACACGTCCACATTGTTAAAATGACAAACGATTTTGTGAAATAATGAGAAAGTTTCATGATATAACCAGGTAAAATGATATGTTGTTATATCAAAAAATATTTCAAAATCATATTAACCTGGTGAATGATCAATCTTATAACATGATTTATGTTGCTGAACTGAGACCCACTTTTTCATGAAGTCTCATTACGGTTGATTTGTCAGTTCATTTGTCAGTTTCCACTCCAGCCTGAACAGACCAAACCACACAGGCAAACACGCCAGTTAAGATTGAAGCAGGTTCGTTGTAAAAGAACTTGTAAAAATCTTGACTGACTCTTATTTGTAAGTGAAGTCAAATGTATATGTTCACTTATGATTAGAGTTAATTTGTGCTGGTTGTTGTGGTTATTACAATCATTCATGGTTCCTCTCGATTACGTTTTCCAAACCAAAACAGCGTTCTGCAGACTCTGGGCTGGACTGAGCAGTTTGTTAACTTTGATGTTTTAGGTTCCAAAATGCAAATGTTACTTTTTGTTAGTGTTTGTAATGTGTCTGCTCAGGACTTGGTGGTTGATGTTGGTAATTAGCATTTTTGTGCTGGACCACAGTCTTAGCCGTTAATGACACTTCTTTACATCAGCCGTAATTCATTAATAAGCTTTGGAGTTCTTCTTCTCTGTGTTGAATTTCATATTCCAGTGTTACAGACTGTGTTCGTTTGCTTTCATGATGAAAGTAATGTAGAACGAGTGCATTTAAAATGCAGTAATTCCGTTATATAATTTGAAGGAGCAAACAGTTAAGTTTCTAGTTACCACCAATAGTTGTTTAATTACAGTAACTAAATTATACAGCCCCTCGGCAAGATATGCAGCTGGATTTCGTGCAGCTGTCATGGCCGACTAACCACGCCCTGTATGCAACGTCAATGATGCATGGCAGTGTCGTTAAGGACAGTATGAAGTTTAGCTTTAACGCTGCTGGAAACTGAGGGAATGAGATTACATTTTTATGATTATGTAACTGTCCGTAAGCAGTTTCTTTGAGTGGTCTGGGGTAATGACTTACATTATGCATGTCAATTCACACATTACTGTTGAGTAAGCAGGATACTGGAAGACACAAGCTTTAATTCAGCTGCACATCCCAGTGGGTCTCAGGAAAATGTCAAGGTCCACAGGTTACAACACACAGATGGATGATCACATCCTGAAGGTGTATAAGGAGTGTGAGGATGTAAAGAAGCTCAACCTGAACCACAGTTTGCAGTTGTAAATCCTAAGGAGATGATGGTGAAGAGATGTAGTTGATGGTAGAAAGACAAAAGGTCATTTCTTTTTACAATGGATGTTATAATATGTAAGCCTATTCTCTGTAGCTCTGTGGAGAGAGGTTGAAAACTTGTGAAAAGCTTATCCATGGCTGCAGACTCGAAAGTACCTGTATGTCCATTCAGTTAGAGTTAATAATTAGCATTCTTTTGATGTTATAGTATTTACTGGTGATATGGACAGTTATGTTTATTGCAGAACTGTGGCTGCTTTAAATTAAAATACGAGGCATGCTTTGATGCAGTTTCCTGTGCTGGTTCATTTAACTGTATTTATATTTGATGTGGTTATTCAGCTTGTCATCACTATAATTACTTTACAGTCCCCTTAATTAAGGCGCAAGCGTCCAAACTCAGACTGCGCATTGTGCTTTAAATCTGATTTCAGACCGGCATTGCTTTGGTTTAATTTTGATTTCCAAACATTGATTTATTTGATTTTTTTTTGTTTTTTGTCTGGAGTTGATTGAGGCAATCTGCCTCCACAGGGGATGTGCCAAAAAATGGAATATGGGCTGCCTGTCTAAACATAGCCTTGGAGATGAAGTGAAGGACTGACCTGTCTGCAGTGCACTATACCTGCACACTATCCCTGCATATAAACACACACATGCACACAACTACACACATTTGCATAAATACATATGTGTGCATGGACATAATGCACACATGCATGAAAGCAGACAAATATGCACACACACACACAATGTTAAAAACACAGCTGTCATCCACACCTGTTTCTGGAGCCCTCACTGCATGCGTCAGCGTCATCAGATTGTAACAGAAGAGCTTTGCATAAGCCCATATGCACACACACACACACACACGCACACACACATACACACTCATTCATATACACAGTTGCAGAAATAGGCACACACACCCTCAAACAGGCACACAGGGTTCTCCAGGGCTGCAGTGTCTGGCGGGTGTCCAGTGCTGGAGTGGTTCTGCTCTAGAGAACGGCAGGCCCTGTCTACAGCCCATCAATCAAACCCTCCCGGCTACTCTTCCCCTCTCCGCCTCTCTCCCATCCACCACCATCCCCCTTTCCCATTGCTCCCTGTCTCCCTCTTCCTGCTCTCATCCCCTCTATTTCTCTGATAAATCCACCTCTCTGTATACTAAATTTCTCATGCACCACCTCACCTTTGTTAATCTCCCTCCTCTTTTCTCTCTGCCCTCTCTTTGAATCTTAAACTCCCATCTCTCCACCAATCCATTCTTCTCCTCTGCATATTTAAACGGATCTGTACTCATAGATACTCGACCAGCTATATACCGTTTGTTCCTTTTCCTGTCTCACCCCACATCCCCTTGGCTCGCTCTCTCTCCCTCCACCACCCGGTCTTTTCCTCTCTCTCCGTCTCTTCCTCTCGCTCTCTTGATTGATGCAAGCAGACGGCCTCTATCAGTGTTTTATACATAATCCAAATAAGATATGCTTGTGCCTGCATTTCTGAAAGTCCTCGCCAGCCCCTGACACGATGTGCTGACAGAGGATTCACAATATGCGAAGACACACACACACACACACACACACACACACACACAATTGTGCATATATATGCACATGCAAACACTCGCACACTCATCCAGAGACACACACAAAAACACACACAGCCTTCGTCAAAGGATTATTTCTAAAAGTTATGGCAGACAAGACAAAAACGCTGTATGTGGTTATGTGAGGTAATATATTAATTTGTTTGTGCGCATGTGCCAGTGTGTCTTATGTGTGTATTTATGAGCGACTGAGACAGAATGTGCATTTAAATGGCTGTATTGAGTAATGCTGACCCATCTCTTTCCTTTCTTGACGTCCCATCCATACCAAAACAGCAAAGCAGGATGCATGCAAAGCTTCATGGAGACATGTAAGAAATTGCGATGCTTCAGTCTGTTCCTTCCCACCTGGCAAATGCACCAATGAAAGAGTAATCACTAGAATTAATGCTAATTGAACTGATCAAGTGTTTCTGTACCATTTATCTATCCACTGGGCCACCTAAATTTTCCAACCACGTCAATGTTGTGCATATTATTGCCTTATCTTTCCATGTTAAATTGCCAGCAGTTATTACTGCAATAGGAGTGCGAGTCTCACGCATGTCCTTCTTGCAGTTTTTGAGCCAAGAGAAACACTTCATCCTCAGGGGTGTAGGCCTTATTTCATATCGACACACTGATGTATATTGTGATATAGTGCACCAGTCACTTGAAAACTGTTAGCCCCTCTTACAACCACAGTAATAATCTGACTAACAATCTCTCCCTATATTTCAAGATGTCATATATATGAAATGTGATGAATAAATGAATATCTATCAGAATGCTTAAATACACACACACATAGAGGAGCTATATGAGTCCCAACTTAACGTCTTGTCATTAAATGCTTGTGTAGACTCAAAGTACCTGTTTCATTTGAATTAGTTGTGCTTCACACCCCTTGATCAGGTCTTTTATTGAGAGAGAAGATGCAGTGAAGAAGATCGAATGATTCCAGTAGATGGCGAGCCTCACAGCTTGATTTCCAGGATCCTGGATCTCCACTGCTACGGAAACAGCCAGATTATCTGCATGCAAATCGCCTATACCACCTCCAACACATTTAAAGAGTGCACTCAAGACTCTGAGCGATCAGACCTCCCTATAATCTGAACTCAAACAAAGTTAACTTTAACCATCATCAGACACTGACTTGGAAGCTACTTGAAACTGTGGAGAAATGCCAAAGGACAACTTTCTTTGTTTTAATGGGTCATTTTTCTTTTAATTCTTTCATATCCATGTAAATGTGATGCAAGATCCATTGTCTTGATGTTCAAAGTAGACAAACTAAAGTTCCATTTAACTGAATTCATGCTTGTGATTATTGTACTCAAAACTCAGCTCCTTCTGAACCCAGAGGGAGATACATTGACCCAGCAGTGGGTTGCACAAGCAGTGTGACTCACTTTGAGAATTTCCTGTCATGTCTGAATAACTGATGAAAAGCCATTACCTCAACAAATACGTTCTATTCACGACGCCAGCAATGTTAGATGTTACACGTTTGAAAAGGCATGATGCCCATTGATTTGCAACATTGCTGACAAAAGTTGAATTGAACCACAGATACAAACCTAAAAAATGCTGTTTTCAAATTGGTATTTGTAATTAAGTCCAGTAATCACGTTTCTGCTAAAAAAAAAAAAAAAAAAAGAGAGCAATGTAAGAATGCTTCCAATTTTACCAATTACTGCCCTGTGAAGTGAAGGTTTGTTCCCTCACTGTTACCCCTCTTTTGTCTGAGTAGCATCTCCTTAGTCGTAGAAAAATCTGCTTCAAAGTCAGTGAGCTATTTCCTGATTTAGCAGCGGTGACGTCAGTGTTTCCATTTGGAGCTGGTTAAATTGGGATGCTTGAGAGGGGTCTATTTAGTTTCATAAAGAGCGCCGAGGATGAATAAATATTATTCTGTGTTTTGTTTCCACCAGTGTCACTACAGTACAATCCAGCAGGTTTAATGAGTTTTTTGCATTCACGTATTAAATGTTTTGGAGTCATGGTTTTTTATGACTGTTCATTAAATCTTTATGGTTACATAACATTGTTTTTTAAGAACAACTTTAATTAAAAATGTTTTCATACTTAAATAGTATTGGTTGTTCATTGCCAAGCCACTTTTAACACTCTCATATATCACAACAGTTTCAATTATTTCGAGGAATCACAGCACACCAACGTTAAGCTACGTCCACGTCCACTGAGGTCATTTTCAGGGGAATCATCACATCAGCACAGTGTGAATGAAACCGTGTTACTGTGAGTGGTGGAGCTATAGCTTGTAACCTTCAGTGCATATAGCTCAGTGTTGATATGAGGAAAAATGATGAAAGAGATTTCATTTGCTGAAAGACATTCCATTTGCTGATACTTATTACCTGAACATTAATGTCAGGGAAGGTGATACCGAGCTGGTGATAAAAAAGAAAACACTTGAGAGAAGGGATTATATTCAGATGTGCTGCTTACACTAATGAACAACTGGGTATTAATGTATAACCTCAGACCTAAGGGATTCACACAGAGTAATTGAGCTTTCTGGTATGCTTGCCACCAAAGTCAAGTGGACTCAACATTCAGCTATTACTGCACACCACTACTGGACAGGATTCATGGTTCTAATGACATTGTACTCACCAGAGTAAGACAATTGGAGACACTCAAGGTAAAGAAATTGACCATTCATAGCAAACTGTTAAATTGATTTGGTTCTCAGTGAATCTGAGCAGCAAGAATGACTCTGCTGGGAGAACCAACCCCCCTTTAAGGGATATTTGTGAATACTTTCAGAAATACGTATTTCTGAAAGTATTGAATCTCTGCTTTGATAAACATGTACATCAATATATAATTTTAGTAAAATACCACGCATGGGGCTGGGGTGATGAAGGCAGCAGCAGCATATCCTTGAATTAATAGTCAGAAGTGTGAGATTATAGTGGCCCTGCTGTCCACCTGCATATGTATGACTGGACTTAACTGGTCAGCTAATAGCCAGACAGCTGCGAATAAGCCAGTGTTGATGAAACAATTCACCACAGTGATCTTGTGTCGAGGGGAGGCCTTGGACCAGAAGTGCAAAACCACCACAACACGGATATTGCTTATATCAACTTTAATCTCAGACTTGGCGGGTCCAGATAAGCAGCAACAATACAGAGTCTCCAGTAACATGAATCAAACACCAAACAGTCTCAAGCAAACCAAAATCCAGGAAGTGTAAGGCAAGACCCGTGGTCAGGGACAAAAGGCTAAGATATTCACAGGGAACAGGAGAACAGGTGTGGTCAGAAACACACAGGTTTTTTGCAACAGGTCCATGAGAACTTGTTGGAGAGTCCTTCCTGAGAACAATGACCATCTGGCAAAGAGTGAGTGTGGCAGCGCAGCTTAAATACTGCACTGATTGCCAGGAGCCTCAGGTGTGTGACCAGGTGAGCGGGCAGGTTGGCGTGGCTGACTGTGGAAAAGTACTGATGGCACAGGTGAGCAGATGAGGAGACAATGGCAGCAGGTAAGAGACTGAATACACTATGACAGATCTTCTGCCACCTCACTGTCATTCCCTCTCCCTCCTGATGGGGGAATCAGGTCATACACATGTACCAGTAATGTGAACTATGTCACTTTGACACCTACTATAGAAACATTGATATGAAATGTATGAAACCTATGAATGTAACAAATCTGTTTGCAGTTTGCATGTAATCCCAACATTTAATTCTGTCAACTGGACTGGTATGGAAGCTCAAAGTCAAACCATAATGTTGGTCTGTAAACTGTCATGCATGTTCACAACAGACAGATAATTCAACAGCTCACTTCTTTTTCTCTTCCAAATACGTTTGACTCTCCTGTCTGATCATCTTACTGCTTCTGATATGACCAAAATAATAATGATAAAAAACCAAACTCATGGTAAAATGGACAAATTCTTTGAACCTGTTGGCTTATTGACTTTAACTTTAAAATACTGCCTACAAGAGATATGAGTCTAATAGCACTGCATGTACTGTAGACTCAGGAAAGACAGACAGGCGGATTGAAACAGCACCGTAATATCTTCAATAACTAGACAATATCTGAAAGTAGCTCAGGAAAGAGGACAATCAATTTAAGTCATTTTGAGCATCAACTCTCTCTCTCTCTCGCTCCCTATCTCTCTCTCACACACACAAACACAAATGCACACTGGTTCACAACAGACATACACACACAGAGACAGAGCTCATAAATAACTGTGACCAACTCTTCAGATTCAAACATCACAAAACTTTGCCACTGTTTACTCGCATGTCAGCAGCAGGTCAGCTTTTTCGAAATGGAGGACAGATAATACGGTGTTTTGTGTCTGTGTTTGATTGCCAAGGGTCAAATGAGACAGTGGGCCTTGTGCATAAGTTGAGGACTTTGGTGGTAAAAAGGGTACATGGCCATCTCAGAAGCACAACAGCATGAGCTATACACACTAGAGATACTGCCTGACTACCACCACTACTCTACTACCATGCAGTGGTTTTTCATGGATGTAACTCATGGGATTACTGGCCACTTGAATGAAAATGCCTTCTCACGTGTCTTTGTGTGCTGAGAAGGATCACCTGATGAGCGCACTGTGGATTATGGGATTTTGTGGGCTGCAAAAGACATGCTGGTTGTTTCTTTGAATCACAATGGGATGGACTTCGTCGACCCATTGTGATGTATTTAGCCTAAAAATGAAATCCAGCTCCTGAATGTAAACACAGTAGGTCTGTCACTTTTTGTTTGGCTTTTTAGCTGCTATTTAAAAGTGGGAAGACATATAATCAATCTGTAATAGTCATTTTATAAGACTTTTGTTACTGTCTTCACTGAATGGAGAACACTAATGAGACGTGAAGTTTTGGAAAATATTGGAAATATTGAATAAACACAATGCTGTTTCCCTTACAGTTATGTTAACTTGCTATGCAAATGAGCCAATGGATGCAAATTGACAGCACACTAGCCAGGTTTCATCCAAATGTAGCATTAATTCTAACTGAATTTTCAGAAAATTGGCACAAGGAGATGCGAATATTGGTCTGCACATTTCCATCCAGTACTGCATATAATAGTTGGCTCAATGAGAAAAGCAGTAGGTGGTGCCATCACAACATTGCAAAAAAGAAGAAACAACCAGATGACCTAATTAAAATAGTGCCAGTCAAATCTTGAATGGTGGAGGAAAAAGAGTAGAAAACATGAAAAATGGCACCTGTTTGTTTCATGTGTTAATTTAAGAAGGGTGAGAGTCTCCTCATGGCTCCACGCAGATCTGATGTTTTCGTCTGCTGCTAGTGTTCGTCTCTCCAGTGCGATCTTCAGTGGATGCTTAAGTCACATGATTCTTGTAGGTCATGAGTGATACGTCGGTTTCCATTGCACTTTGTCTCAATTTGTCTTTATTAATACAACTTTTTCAACCTCTGCCAAGTGTTTTTTTTTTCCCTTGTTTTTTGTATTATCTGCAAAGTGAATAACTTTGATGAAATCTGTATCAGTCAATCCTGGTCAATCAGGTTTGAAAGAACAAAAGAAAGTCTGGCCATAATTATTTTGAAAAAAAAAAAAAAAAAGATGAAGGCTATGGGGAAATCTGTCTGTTTTAAACATCTGTGAATGTTTAAAGACTAACTTCCTGGTTCACCTCTAACCTACTACCTATTCTTTAGTGATACCTCAGTCCTCTCTGTTTCAAACTGTGCTGGAATGTGTCAGGGGTCTGTCATGTAAACAGTAGATTTGGAGGTTAATGTCAGTCAAGAAGACAGCCTGACTGAAGAAGAAGAAAAAAAGTGTCTGTAGAAGGGATTTCATCAATGCCACTGAAATTACACAATCCCCAGTAGAAACTGTTCGGATGTTTCCGGTATCGCTACATTCAAAAGGGGTCATTTGATCCTACTGACTAAGCTCCAAAGGGGATTCTTTCATTTCTGAGGTCAGTGGTGTAGTAATGTAGCTCAGCCCAAAGCCTGCAAGATTCATGTCATTCTGTCTGTCTAGTCAACTCTCAAGCAAGCTATTTGAATATTCCGCATTCACCAGACAGGAAGCTCTCGACTTGAACACATATTGACTGGAGAATCTCCAATAGTGACCCAGAGCAAGTGTGAGAGGCCACTAACCACATCATTAAACCCAGATTATCTGTAACGAAACCTATTAGTAGCCATTAGCAGGAGGAAATGACCCTGACCCTATCACTGTAGTTTTACTTCTTCTTTACTGGGGGAAGAGACTGAACAAAATAGATTAAAATCAGCTTGAATTACACCAACTCGGCCTGGAACGCAGGGGATTTTAGATAAGTATTGACACACACACACACACACACACACACACACACACACACATAGAGAGACACACAAGCAACCAGAAAATGCACAGACATACACAGCTCCCCAGGGGATAAGTTAGATGCAATAAATCCAGCCTCTAAATAGATAGCGCTGCAACATGTGTGGCTTTTTAGATCAGCGCTGATATGATTATGCAGGCTCAGGACCATAGATATGGAGTAGATAGATTGTGCGTCTGTAAATACACACCAGGCTACAGTGTGTGTGATGTAGCTCCCTTGCGCTCTGCTGACATCAGCGCTTCCCTCCACTTCCTGCTTGTTAAGAAAGGAGTGTGTCCTCAGATGACCTGCGTCCTTAGATAGCCCCAAGACGAGGTTCATATACGTGCGCTCGCACGCACACTCACACACACACACACACACACACACACACACACACACATTCACAGAATAGACAAATACTCCATATGTAGCTACATGCATACATGAGTGCATATGAAAAATGAACCTATGTACATCTTTAAACGAGCAAATGCAAAAGAATTCTGGACAAAAAAGACACATACGCACACTTCACTTTATGATGTCATGCCTCACAGCTGATCAATAGTTCTACACCGTTTTCTGCCCTAATGTCCTCCAAGAAGGAGCGCCCCGTTGGCTAGACAAGTAAATCAATATCATTGAAGGGAAGAAAAGAATGTGTTTGTGACTGTTTGATTGTGCGTCTAAATGTATAGTACTTGAGAGTGTGTTTGTGAATGAGTCAGAACTGTGATTCATCTGAACTCAGTCACGCAGCGGAACATAACCCAAGAGTTGTGTTGAATTGGAACAAGAAAGACAACATAAAAGTCCACCAAATCTAAATCTCACTCAACCAGATCAGATGGCTCAGTCCCACTTTGGACTGCACACACAGGGTGTTCAGTGCGAGTCGTGCTGGATCAGAGCTGTCTGTTGCTGTGACAGCAAGAATTCACTTGAAGAAAATGGTGTAGTGGATTTATGATCTTGGTTTAAAACAACATCGTTACAACTGTGGTATGATTTTCTTTTTTTTTTTCCAGATATTTATAATTGTTGGGGAAATGAGGCTGGCACACATACAGGAAAGACAGCGATGAGATATATCATCTCGTTAACATCAAAAATCATCCACAAAGCAGCGGCATCGACTGACAGACAACCAGGGAGCTCAGTGGACAACAATAATTGTGAGGCAGAGTGAGAGGGAAAAAAAAGAAGGGGATTCCTGTTTGAACTTGTACTGACAGCTTCAGTACATATAGAGAATAATGAAGTGACACCAGCACTTTTGAATTGGTTTGAGTCTGTAGTCAGAAGACGGGATTCACCAAAATGAAACAGTGATGCAAGAGACACCTTTACGGAATTATTCCACTGCTGACAATCACCCCAAGCACCCCTGAATCCCGGACAGGCTCTGCACTACATTCACAGCTCCACAGCCGTCAGTGGTTTGAAACACATGCATATAATAGCATTAATGCAGCAGTGCAGTTTGGAATGGACTGGGAATGAAAAAAAGTGCAGAAATAAAGCAGCACACATAAATATCCACACATGAGCACTGAGCATAAAACAGAAGAGCACTACAGGGATCTTAAAACCTTATAAAGTTGATTTGGCCAAGATGTTAACAAACCCATTTGCCTATTCACATACCCAGTTGACAAAGAGTCACATCAGCACCTATTTCAGGGAGTTTCTGGACACCTTAGTGAACCAAACATAGTTCAATATTTAACCTCCTTGCTCTTTTGCTGCTAAATGCTCCCATGTGTTTACTAGCTAGTCACTCACTTCATCTGTCTGTTGTTTGATGCTGGGAAGGTAGCATACAGTGGGTTTATCAGTGGCTACACAATTAGGTTGATGGGAGCCACAAGACTGGAACAAAAGAGTAAGTTTGTGGACCATAAAATCACAACAATCAGCCAGAAGAGCCTGAAAGTCTCCCTGAGGCTTAGAGAAACTGCAAAGTTAAGTAACTGTGTGGACTCCTCACCTTTCACATTATACAGTCATTTTGTTCCATTATTAATATAAAAATATTGATTAATGCAGCTAGACAGGCCTCAACATAAAAGAAGTCTGTACAATTCAAGGCTTGGACTCAAATGAATGCTTTGTGTATCAGACAAAGTCAGTCCAGCAATAACCACTGTGTTCTCAAAGCCTCACCTAAACAAAACTGGCAGTAGTGGTGCACACTTCAAGCTCAGCCCAGACCACTAACTAAAGCATGGAACATTTACAAATGGGCAAATATCAGGAACATTTCCGTCACCTTATTATCCAATTAGTCACAATTAGGTGAAGCTTGACTCGACTGAACCGCTGCTATTGCTGCCAAAATGAGCAAATACTAAGACCTGCATTTGAATTTGCTTGTGAGAGAGACAAAGCTGACACAGAAAGACACGAGACATTTGACACGAGACATTTGAAGCGGACATGTGGTGAAGACTTTGACTTGTGTGTTCCTCTTTAGCACAGACATGCTCCTTTCTTCCCTCTTCTTGCTACTTGACAGGTAGCTGGGTTGAACTGCTGGCTTTTCATTGCCATGAACTACTTAATGACAATGGACAGATGACTGACAGATTGGTGTCCAGTTTGAAGGATTATACCATTGGCTGACTTTTCTACTCCACCACCAGTGTGAGTGAGGATGGGGGCCCTATCATGTCTTTTTTCAAGTAGATACATTAAGAGATATACTATTGATTCATCACTTAGTTGTATTGGTGCACATGTGTATAATAAGTAGTTATTCTCAAACTGTATTAAAATGTTTATTTCTTTGTCAATTTACACATGCACTATGAAGTCTATATCACGTACATTGAATTGATTCCTGTGAGTTTCCATTAGTTTTAATAGGATCATCACGTCCACCAACCAAAACTTCAAAACTAAAGCATCAGTGCACCCGTGTTTACACTAAGATGTGGTTTTATTACACCGAGGCGGTTACCGACACTGCAGGACACCATGAGATCTGCTGACAACAGGTACCTCACACACTCATTTACACACACGCACATAGATAGATATACAAATACTCCAGGGGCAACCCACCTCATTAGATATAGGTAAACATTCAATTAGTCAATGTAATAGCGAACATAAAGCATGTCGGTGGTGGTAATGCTTACATTCCTCCTCCCCAGTCAGCAGTGCTAAAACAACCAGCTGAGGATTTATTAAGCAACTAGTGAATGATGATGCCTCTTTCTCTGTCTCTCTGTGTCACCCAGAGTGTGTTTGTCTTGTCCAAGCATTTGAAATTAGTGTTCATTTCCAGAGTAAATGGCTGTCTGTGGTTAGAGCCACATGAGGGTAAAGAATGATCTCACTTCTCTTCACAAATGTTTGTCTAGGAGAAGTGTGGAGAAACTTGGAGCAAGGTCAAACAGGGTTTTGTCCAAACTGAGCCAGAGGTAGATCTATGGACACAGGTGAATTTGTGACTGGAATGATCTCACTATGCCTGAGCCAACATTCCCAAGGTTTTCAGTTTTTTCCACAGAGTTCAATTTTAGTGACCTTTGACATGCAAATTAATGCCATAGACATAGTCATCATCCTAAGCAATCTTAACAGTGCTGACTACAGAGGGGGCAAGAGAGCTAGAGAGTCAATAGAGGAGTCTATTATAGCTAATTAGCAGTGTTGCACAGTTCATTTTTATTTTATCTCCACTGTCAGAGTAAAATGTTCCACAAACAAGCAAAGGTTTGCTGAGTCATGAGACAGGAGCTGATGGTGCACGCCCTTTGACTAAACTATATGGACTGATTGTGCAGTTAGCGACCAAGCTAAGATTGTTAGCTCAAAATATCTGTCCAGAAATTTGAGATTAGTATGATTTTTAAAGATCTGTAAACCTTAACTATCAAACAGTTTTAGAAGAAATGCCACTTTAACGTCAGCCCTTAAACTTGAATGTGAAAATGCTTAAAATGCAATGCTACATTAGTGCGCTGCACCACTAACAAAGCACAAAGCACAAAATGAGACCCAAACTATTCGTCAACTAATCAAACTACATGACAACGTGAGAGATGGACGAATGGACAAATGCACTAATTACTGTTTTAATACAATGTTTTATTCAATGATCTGCACTCATCTGCAGAACCACAAACTGTAGTTCCTGATTAGTCAAAGTTTCCTCTGCCGTTTGACCTGTTCCATCACCGTTAATATTCAGTAATGTTCTGGCTCTGTCAGTAACAGTTTCTGACTTTACTGGTTCTTGGAAAATGCAAATTTCTGGACATCTACAGTCCACTGATAATCATACACAAAGAAGCAACAATACAGCTGAGACAAAATATGAAAGCATTCAGGGGGCAGTTCGACATTTAGAAGACATTTATAGCAGCTGTATGAAGTGCTGTGGGTGTGGATGCAATGTTAACGTTACTTTCAGTCGGCCATCTTTCATGTTGCCTTTAGAAGTAATGAGTAAGTTGCAGGATTAATGTCTGCACTCAGCCATCTATAACTTCCAGATATTTTTTTTTTTTTTTTGAGGAGGTATCAGTGAACAGTATTTTAGTGACCAAGTGAGTGAATCCAGCTTCTGACGATGGTGACTGATTCGCCGCTCAGTAATGCAGAAATGAGTGAAGTGGTTCTGTTCAAACAGACAGAGTTACTGTCTGGTAACTACACAACAAAGTTGGTGACAGCTGTTGTGTCCAGACATAAAAAATTAAAAATGCATGACAAAAATCAGCCTAAAATTCCAGTGATGAAACCTCAACTAAAACGTCTTCCATTTTTGTTGACTGAAACAAACTAAAATCAAAAGACTAAACTTTGGCTCAAACTAATGCATTTTCATCAAAACACCGAGACCAAAGCTAAATCAAACTCAGGTGCCAAATGAACACTGCTCATTACACATTAAATGAGTGAGTGGTATCAGCCCTAAAATGCCTCACATTGACTTTTTTAGGATTTTATTGTTGACAGAGAAATTGCTGGCAAGGGTTAGATCTAATTAAACATTTGATGAGATGGGATGAGATGAGAAATGAGCAATTTCACTGTAAATTAACACTCTCTGGCTCTCTGAATCACCAAAGAAACACGAGACAGCAAGACACTAGAGGAAGTTGAACAAAAACTGTGAGAAGAAATATGGAATGTAAATATCACATTGTTTTATTTATGGGAGATGATGTGTTGAGTAGAGCGTTACCAATCACTCTACTTTGGAACACTTTCATCAAAATAACTGCAGAAGTACTAGTGTTATAGAAAATGGTTATATTATGGTCAGTACTGATTATTATTAGTATGGAGGTTGTCTACTGTAGCCTCAGCCTAACCTGGTCTCTATAGCAACATTAGCTTACCTTATATTTGCTTTTGACAAGAATTTTTCTGATAAGCACGTTTTTATCTAACGTTTTTTATATCTAATGTGTTTTTCATACTCGCACTTCTCACGCAACAGATAAGCTCTCATTTTAATCTTTGCGGCCGGCTCTGTGTAGGCATGTGTTTCAGGTGTAACAACGGCCTGAAGTGCTTATTTTAGCTTCAAGTCTATTTTCTTTGACAAAACATGTGAAATCGTTTTATAGAAATCAACATTTTAAATAAATATATTTATCTACATTTTGCAACCCATGTGGAGCAGAGCGTGCTGCTCACCTGACACAGCCACACACACACACACACACACACACACACACACACACACACACACACACACACTTCTTTTGTAACAAGCTTGCTGAAAACTGGAGCTAAGCTATGGTAATGGCCCATATTTCCCATAATGCCATGCTAGATTGCTTTGTTAAGTGAGCTGTTTTACGCTCTAAAATCCAATTTTTTGTGTGTTTGTTTGCGTTATGTTTGGGCAGGATTTGGACTCAATAGCACACACGCAGACAGGGAGCAAAGGTGAAATAGGAATTTATTTGAACGGATAATGAAAGGAGACTCCAGGTATGCAGGAAACTAGTCGCTGGGAGGTTCTGGGAATAGATGGTGAGGCACGAGGTACTGAGGTGGAGAGCATTTCAGAGATACGCTGGAGCAAACAGAGCTCAGGTGGTGTGAGTGCTTGCGTAGAAGGCACAGGCGGTGGTAGAGGCACAGGTGAAACCAGGTGGTGATGGTTGTGGACTTGAGGCTTGATGTAGGTGGAGGCAAGAGGCTGGGTGGCGATGGTGGCAGAGACGCTGCAGCTGGAGATCGATGCAGGAGAACTGACACTAAGCAGCGGAAACAATCTGGCAACGAGTCCTATGCAGTCCACAGTCTTTATGCTGTGCTTGATTGTGATGAGTCCCAGCTGTGTTGGAGCCAGCTCCCAGCCACCTGGAGAACCACGTCCAACCTCTGCCAAAAAAGGAAAGGCCCCACGCCTCTCCACAGTACACAAGAAAATAACTGAATTTCCCAAACCACCACAGTTTGTATAGTTTTAACCATTAGTGAAGTGGCTGGTACGTTTCTTGATGGCAGCTGGGATGAATGACAATATTATGAGTTCATGTCTCTTCCACTGAATATTATGAAAAGTTTGATATCATCCTTAGCTGCTCAATGATTAATAACCGGTGGTAACGGTTTAAGCAAGTTGTTAATTGTAATAGTATCACTGGGTAGTTGTTAGCAACATGTTATATCCTCCTGAGACCCAGCCTATTCATTTATGTCCTCTGTAGTGGACATTTGGTTTTGGTCTATATCTTTTGACTCATTTGAGCTACCCTACTAAGTCCTGGTGTGCTCAGTAGAGGACATCCTGGCCTTTCCATTGATATCTCATATGTTTGGGTGGGATGAGGGGAATCTTTTTTTCTTGTCAGCCTAGTATGATTCCATTGTGTTATGGTAAAAACATTCTGTTGATTCTGTTGCTGTAAAATCTAAACTAAGAATATTGTTACAAAATTCTGAATTGTGAGTTGTTGTTTTAGCTCCAAAGGAGACAGGAAATCACAAAAAATTACACAGAATGGTAATGTAGTGCTGTATGCAGCCCTATCACTGTTAGGTAACAGTAACAGGTGACAGGTAACACTCTAAAAGGTGATAGTATCATGATTGGGTATGAAAGGGGCATCCTCGAAAGGCTCAGTCATTCACAAGCAAGGATGGAGCAAGGTTCACCACCACACAAGGATATTACTACATGGGCTCAGGAACACTTCCTCTCAACTTTTTGGGAATGGGAGTTGAACACAGTAATGATAGTATCGTTACACATTGGCAAACAGAGTGTTTTAATCTTGTATAAACCCGAGTATATCCATAACAATGAGATAGAAATGTGGTGGCAGGCAAAGAGCAATATATTCTGGTCGCTTTTTCCTCCATAATTCATTATATTAATCTAATAATAATGTCAGTTACAATATGGCTTTTGGATTCTAATGCAATAAAGACACTGATTATCTTTACTTTTGAGAAAATCTCAAGGTACACATTAATTCACTCCATAGCTGGCCTTACTGAGATTGGTAACCATGGAATAGAGTATGAAGACCTTGTTATTTGGCTGATTAAAATTATGTTTGTGTGTGAGCATGTGGGCGTCTTGAAGCAGTCATCTTTTATGCATAGTCTGTTTGCACAGGACTTTAATCTAGCCTGAATTTCAGGTGTCTTTATCTTCACTGATTTCACTTGTAAATAAACTTGACCTCAACATCAAAATCAGGAGCAATCCCTCTTCCACTCACAGTCCTCTCTCATTGTCTACTCTCTTCTTTCTGTCATTCTCTGTTTCAAAGATTGTGGCAATTGTATAAAACTAGATAGCAAATATGCTAATATTTTCTCCCTCTAACCTTGCATTACTCTTGACAGAAACAAACACTCAGAATCACACGCACATGCACACGCACAGATAAACACACATGAGACAGACCTTCTTGACAGTGAATTGGCTCTCATTGTCAGCGATGTCTGTTTGCAAGCCCTCCATGCAAGCATAAGGGGGAAAAAAGAAATAAGAGTGCGAGAGAACGAACAATAGGAGTGGGGAAATGATGAAGGACCAAAACAAATCGGTCAGGGAAGGGCGAATGGAGAGAGACAGATGTGATGCATAGATGGATCCGATGAAGGATAAATAAAAGTGTTTGTTCCTCTGAAAGTCAGATGGTCAAAAAATAAAAAAGTGCTGTTTTATTGGATTTACATTGGAGAAAGTTTTGCAGGCGAGTCCCAAAACATGGTAATCAAGCTCACTGCCCTGCAGGCTGGATGGCAAAACATATTGAAGAATTGTTACGTATTAATAATGTAAATATCACATTATAAGCATTTTAATAATCAATAGGCTATTATAGCTTGACTTTGACTCAGCAGAGATTTGAAAATCAAACAATGTGTGCACCCAATGTAACAATAGCTTTATAAATAAGTCAAGACAATGCCTGTGCAGGTTTTTAATGCTGTGCACACATCTATTTTCGTCTGGAGTCTTGAAAACCAGAGTTTCATAAATTTGCATGACATTTGTTCCCTGGAGAAAACTACAGAATCACAGCAGAGGAGACTTGGTTTTGATCATATAATGTATTTATACTAAAATGTGTGGATTTATTGCAATTGGTGTTTTGAATTGAACACTGATGAGGAGATAAAGAGAAAATATCAGTTGCCAGTTTTTCTTTTCATATAATGATAACACTCTCATGTCATTGTGGAGCTAGCAGTTAGCTTAGCATGAAGAAAGGAAGTATGGGTAAACAACTCACGGGGAGCTCATCCAAACAATGTGCTGCTTTTGCTAAATACGTGACTGAAAATGCTAAAAAATGTGACTACTGCTATGCTGCAAAAATGTCGGTGGCCCTCCCTCCGCTTGAGTGCAATCTAAGAGCTCAGCTTTGTCTGGCTTTAGGGAATAGGTTTGACTCACCTGCAGCCATGGGACAGGACAGGACAGGACTCTGTTGATGTCTCCAAAGTCCCTCCATATATCATCTACTGCAGTATATTTACCCTCATTTTAGGAGAAAATATTATATTAATGTGGTGTACTCAAAGTTGTAATGCTGTTTTATACAGGCCAGCTGACTTCAGAATGACGCTTTGTTTGTGAAGTGCACTTGGAACAGATGACTGTTGTGCTATCTGCACTGGAATAAAACAAGTACCACTTTCTAAACCTGTTGCTCAAGCTTGTCCCATGTTTTACATATTAGTTATCAGGGCATCGTGCACTCATATGTGATGTCGACACACTTCTATTTAACTGTGAGAGGAAAAATGTAAAATCCCATCTCTGTTATTTTCATAGCAAAGATAGAATCAACAACTTTAGTATCATGCTATATAAATAACAGCATCTTAATGCACACATCTAATATAATTACAGGTAATTGTCAGTGTCAGCCCAGTTGATTGAAAACACTTATTGAAATAAGAACAGACCCTTTACTAAAGCCCTTCTCCAAACAGCAACTGTCCAGTCATATTTTAGTAACTGTAACTAGCCACCGGTATGCCTGTCAAGCTTTGCATTTCTCCCTATGTTGATGTGGACAAGACTGTAAGAAGAGTGATACTCTGTATTTCAGGAGTTTGGAGGGTGTCATCTTTTTTGTAGACTTCCCAAACCCTGGAAACCTTGTGTTTCAGAGAGTACTGCCAAATCTGCCACTGCTATCATTGCAAACTCCATGTGTGCAATGCAAGAATGGAAAGCTTGACAGGCATAATAGCAGTAACTGAAATGTTTTCTGATGATATATTATACTACTGTTAAATTAAAAAAACACCTTTAGGCTACAAAATAAATTGCATTAAATGTCAACATATACACTACTGGAATAACATCAGCAACATGAGCCCTAGACTCCGCAGCACTTTGCAGTCTGTCTATACAACAGATTACCAATTACAAATATACACACCTCCTTCCTTTATGTAGCCTCAATAGAATGCACCAGAAAAAAGGAAAAAAACCTCAGACTATTAAATTACAATCATTGTCAATAAATAGATACATCTAATTTATGGACACTGCAGTGAGAGCAACCTGCATTATTGAGCCACATAAATGAAAGAGCCTGACATTTCTTGTAATATCAACAGTAGAATAAAACATCTCCGGACAACACAAAGATACTTGAACAATATAATGTCCACAGCAGCAGCAGCCACGAACACACATACAAAAGTGAGGGTGAGGCTGCACAAGGTTTTTGCACAATGTGTACACACACTTACAATGCTACCTTCCATGTCTCAAAGTGAGTTACAACAACAAAGCTCACAGAATAATAAACCTGTCCACTCATCCGCTCTGTCCCACTATGACATGTCCACTCATCCCCTCTGTCCCATTGTAACCAGTCCAATCGGCCTCTCTGTTCCACTATAACCAGTCCACTCAGCCCCTCTGCCCCACAGTGACCTGTCCGCTCAGCCCCTCTGTTCCACTGTAACCAGTCCACTCACCAGTGCTCCTCAAAGTGTTTTAACACAAAGAGCTGAACGATGCTCACCAGTCACATTATGGATCAAAAACCACACAAAGACCTCACACACCTCTCTGAAGGTGTGTGTGTGCTCTAACTATTGCAATTACTGAGGACAGTGAATGCAGTTTTTTAGTTTTTAGCTTTGTAACAAATGTCATTGAAATGTTGAATGAGGTTTTCCAACTTCTGGAACAGCAAGAGTTAGCTTAGACCTTGGGATTGCACTGGGCTCACACATCCTTCAAGTCAGGACAAAACCCAGCGATTCTTGAATTCACGCTTCCTGGCTAACATTAGCAAGTCAGTTAACAAGACGCAACATGTACATAACATAATTTTGGAGTTACTGGCATTTTCCTCCATTTTTAGTGAAGGCTAGCGGCATCCTCTACCATCCTACTGTCCACTGAACATGGAGGGATGATATCAGTCTAAGTCCTGGTTAGACAGCTAGCAAGCCAGCCACCTAATATGTTGAAGTGAACCTGTTACATGGGGTTAGCAATTATCAAATGAATATAACTGAAATAACAACAAAATTTGTATTCACATCATGCCATACTCAGCAATAAGTTACTGCCCAACACTGTCCTTTATTTCAGACCTTAATGTGTTGGAATTATCAAAATGTTGTCATGTGACAAAGGCTAAGAGCTAGCAAGGCTAGCAACAAGACTCTATAACTGGTGTTCTCTAGTTTTCAGTTTTCAACAGTAAACAAATGTTTTGGGTCGAATATAACTTTTAATGCTATTTCAAGTAATTGGGTGTGTATTTGTGGAAAAATAGGAAAGAATCAAGTTTAACAAGGATCACTGTTGTTGTTTGTCAAGCAGAGATAATGTGCAATTTGGTATGACCATGAGCACATTCTTTTAATCATTTGACAGAGTCTGAAATGGATCAACACTGAACAAAAAATACTATTTTTACATTTGTCACATCTTGGCAGATTTAGGAGATGAAAGAAAGATGGATACCAGCAGAGAGAGATGAAGACACCCAGGGTGAAAAAAGGCCGGACACCAGGAGAGAAAGAAACAGAAACACCAGGAGAGAAAGATGCACACACCAGGGAAGAGGGGGAGGAGAGAGGGGGAGACATGGCATTTTGGATGTGGCTATGAGCACATCCCTGCATGATCAAAACTGAACATTTCTCAACTTTAATAATGTCGTGTTATGTCAGCATCACGCTGACAAATGAACAATGCTGTACCTGCAAGGAAGGATTCATTTTCAGAACTTTATCTATTGTACTTTCTGTCTTCATTAGCTTCTCCTGCTCACACTGAAGAACAAGCCAACAGGGATACTGGATCTAAAAATTCCTATTGTCAATTATCATTTTTACATTTGTATTCATTTTTAATACAAAATTCAGATTAGCTAACAGTTGCCCAGCAACCAAAAATGCAGTGTAATTGCACATGCTCATGTTGAGCTTCGCAGCGCTGATCCCGGGGAATAATCTTACGGAGGCAATGATACTCTTTAGCCCTCATGGCATCTTTATTGAGACTATACACGATCTTAGGCTTTCTCTAGTCACAGCGGGAAAAACTCCAAACTCCACTGATATAAACAAGCCTGGGCATGGCCTAAACAACATGTGATATCACAACATGAGTTCAGGCCTGTGACGTATGACACACTGTGATGAAAACAAAACACTACACCTCATTAAACTGCATTACAATCACATATCACATATTGTAACACCTGAGTACACTAAATAAAAGAATATCTCTTAACAGCTCATTTGCCCTTTGAGCAGCCTCGGTTACCAGCTGACATCATACCAGCACTGTACATTTGAGTGGGAGAATGTCATGTCATGAGTGATAATGATCATATTTACTTTTAAGAAGTAAGTAAGAAATTATGATTCTGGCTAGATTTAAGTCCAATCTGTAATTCTGGATGTTACTGACCTGCAAATACATACTACCACTGATGCATCGTGCTGGCTGTGTGATGTGTGGTTTGAGTTGAGTGGAAAAATCCTATTAGAGCAGCTGTAGCAGACTCAAGGAAGAGTCCTTGTTTGGAGAGCAAGGGAACCTCTCGACTCCTCTTGCCACTGAATGAACTAAACCACCCAGCAGATCCATCCTACAACAAGTAGCCACAACATCGCTGTACAGCAACACTCAAAAGAGATGAAGGGAACATTTCACTGAAACTCAACTTCAAACACACAAATGATTTACAATATTTTGCATTTTCTGTCAAGTAACTTAAGTTGGCAAATAGATGTAGTGATGTTAAAAGTAGAGCATTACCCTCTGAAACACTGTGACACAAAAGTCTCATAAAAATGGAAAAGAAATTAGTCTTGCGTCTACAAGAATAAGTATGTACTGCTACACTGCAAACACTGGTAAAATACTATGTGTGTTTCTGCCACACTGTTGAGCCAGATGAACTCTAACTGTGGATGTCTGTTACTGACTTCTCATTGTTGAAATGCTTGTCAGATAGCAGGCAGTGGTATAATAGCGTCTGTTTACAAGTTCTTTCAGGTAGAAAAATGACACAAGGTTACATTTAGTTGAGCAGAGGGGAGATGTTCTGTTGTTGTTCTGTTATTCAGTTTATTGGTATACTGTATTGGTGTACTGCTCATGCATTTTTTTAAACTACTTACATGAAACCATGTCCACTTCGGTGAGTTAATAACACATGCTCATGCAGGTCCTGTGAAATATGGCAGCTACATTTTAGAAAATAGCTGTATGTAGGACTGAATTTGATGAGTTAGCTAGCTCGTGTGCTATTTGCTAACTGGGGAGTGCCGTCAGTCCACAGGCTTTTAGTAATGTGAACTTATTGGAATGACAGCCAAGGGAACGCAGCTGTATGGAGCTGGACATGGTTTCGTCTAAAATCAGTTGCAATAATGACAGAGGCATCCAGATTTGGTGAACTTGAATTCGCTCCTAGATGTGAAACAGGGCTTACCCAAGGCATGCTGGGTTGACTCAGCCCATTTTACATGATAAGTGTACAAAGGGAATGAATGGTTAGGTTATATGGTTTGCAAACTCAGAGCTCTGTTCACCAAACATTTGCAGTTAGTTGTGTGTACTTGTGTTTAAAGCAGCAGCAGATCTATAGTACTAATCAGTGCAGTTGTCTGAGGTCCAAAGGGTGCACCATGTCAACAGGACAGCATATAAAGCATATGTTGGGGCCCATAGTGTAAATTTGGAGGGCTGCCCTAGTAATTTTAAAGTACTCCTCAGAGATTAGTTTGACATTTTGGGAAATAAGTTTATTACCTTGCTTGACAAGAGATAGATGAGAAAATTAATACCACTCTCAGATATGTACAGTAAATATCAGCCAGCAGCTGGTTAACACAGCTTAGCACAAACAAACAGGGGACCAGCTAGCCTGCCTCTGTCTAACTAAATCTGCATACCAGCCCCTCCAAACCTAAGAAATAGTGAAAACACTGCCTAAGGTTAACAGGCTTATTTGTGTGTGTGGATTTAACAAATGTGAATCAGTGTTCATTAATGAGCTTTAGAAGTGTCAGCTTGGCTATTGCAGGTTCCTACGCAATTCTCAATTTTCACACTACAGGATGTCGAAAGTCTGTTGAAAATGGGGAGACTCTGATCTGGTCGGTAACATTATGATGATGTCTGTAAACCCCTTACACGATCATTTAGGCAGATGGTCTGTTCAGACCCGCCATCCCTGCAAAGGACGGCTGAATGGGACCCAGAATCTTCCCAGTTTTCCAGTAGTGTGTGGACTGACTTTTCACTGTAACTTCATATTAGAGTGATATCTAACTTCTAAGTTTTGGCTGGAAAGCAAATAGGTACATTTCCCAAAATGTTGAAGTATTCCTTTAACTTTGTATTCCCAACTTTTGTAATCATTGGTGAAGGCCATTGCTGTGTTGCAGACTACATACTCACCTCTGTGGTCTTGAGTCCTTGTATTTTTTATGCATATTAATCTATTGATTCATCTTATTATTTATCTTCAGCTCGGTTATTTAGGTTATTTTGTTACACAGTAACTGTCACACAGCAGGTCCAGCATTTTCTCTCTCCATAAAAAAAACTTTGTCTGTCTAATGATCCTTACTCTGATAAGCTACTGTTCTTGTTGGACCCTGTCCTCAAATACCCTTGTGTATCCTTGACATGGTAAAGATCTCACCAGTCATTTCCACTGATAAACCCTATTATCAAATCATCCATTCAGATAAGATACAGATCTCTGACAGATGCCGTTGTTGGTAATTACAGCTGAATTGATTGCTGAGGCAGTGGGATGGGTCAGGGCAGGATGGCAGGCCTGAACTTTTTGTCCTTCATCTGTTCCATCTACCCCCTTTACAACAAGAGAGCCAATCAAAGGGTCGCATGCCTGTGGCTGAAACTGCTTATTAACATTCTGCATCATTTGTCATCATTATTTGCATTTTGTATGCTCAAGCCATGAAGTCTGATTACTGCCCATGGACTGCTCAGAAAGCAGTAGCCTATACTCAAACACACATTACAAGCATGGATATAAACCAGCACATGCAAGTCAATATTTGGCAAATTTTCATTTAATTTAACATCTAATTTAGAATTTTTAGAATTTGTAGCTATAAACCCGAATTCTTGGCTGCATTTCTTTAGCCTTCATTATCATCGCTTAATACATTTGGCATGTAATTACAATCAAATCCTGATTCAATAATTTTCCTTCTTTTTCACAATGCTAGTACACTTTTCAACACATTTATTAAAACCCCTATTTTTCCTTTGAAAGCATTTTTTCCCATAAAGCTAAACCTTTTTTCCATTTTGACCTAGTTACACATTTTCCCTAGGTTTTATTCATTTACCTTCAAAGGAAAGCATATGTTTAACCCATTTATCATTGACTTACTCACCACCACCACAGATAAATCCTCTCTTACTTTTTTAACTGTGCCGCTTATTGCTTTCCCATACTGTAGTCACAGGAGATACATCACAAAGACAAATCTACATGTCGGCAGAGGTCACTGCTCCAGATATGCATGAATTTCCAACCTGTCTCATTGTATTAATAATTAGTGCATAGCTTGCTAGCTGCTGTGTTCTTTAAGGGGGCTGCTGCTGTTGCAGGTGAGAGAAGAAAGAACGTCTTTGAATTAAACCCTTAAGATAGAACTGGAATGAAATCATAACATCTGCGGCCTGTAATTACATGCAACATGAAACTGAAGTGTTTCTTTCATGCTTCTGAGACACTCACAGAAACAGTAAATTAGTTCAGTAAGAAATAATGATTGTACCAGAAAGAATGCTATAATACGTAGAAGACACCATACTGACTGGATGGTCCAGAGAGATGACAACATGGCCCCAGTCTATCCTTTGGTCAGCATCTCTGTTCTTTACTGGGAATATTGTTGGCATGAGGGTCGATCGCATCACGACTGAAAGCAATATTAACTGTTCAAGTAAGGAGACAGCAGGTGGAAAACAAAAAAAGGTCTAAAGAATCACAAGATGAATGCAGGTTAGCGTGAAATCCCTGGTTTAAACACTTTAATCAACCTGATTTATTATAATAAACACCCTGATTATTTGGGAGAAAATGTTGTGATTCTGATACAGTGCTGGCTGCAATACAAAATCAGAAAAAAGATTAGTTTGGCATTATTCCACATTTTTAGTGTCAACAAATCAAAAAAAAAAAAAAAAAGAAAGGCCAAAAGTTACAGTGTGTTTGAACATCTCTGTGTGGCTCTCTGAAGACATAGATCTTTAGAAACAGAACACAAATACATAGCACAATCTTTAATAGAGGTGCAGTAATCTCCCCAAAATAGCTGGCCGCTGTAGTTTTTAGCAAATGTTACTCAAACAGAAGTGAATAGCACATTTGTTAAGGACTATATTCACCTGTGAATTAATACACACGGATGATGTGGGATAGACTTGAACTCAACTATAGTACTACTTGTTTTTGTTGGCCTGTGTACAGAGCCAGGGCCTCTTGTACTTACTAGAGTGGTAAAGTAAAATCTATTATTACCGTCGGCCCACAGAAGACGTAAACTATGGTTAAACAGTACACAAATTTTAATTACTGGTGAAAGGAGCTACCTTACAAATTATCCACAACAGCTCACTGGAAATGCCAATGGTTTGGTCTCCACATGGCTCATCGCTTACAGATCTAATAAAGCTTTTTTTTTTTTTTTTTTTTTTTTACATGGAACAACCCTCTGTTATAATCCATGATGTCTAATAGTAAGAGGGGGCTGACTTACTGCACTGATTCCCCACTGCTGCTGTCAGCATTTGAGACAGGTCAAATTCATTACATTATTTACAATGAATAAATTGGAAATTAAATTTCATTAGCAGTAAATACCCTTACAATAATGAAGAGTATTGGTCTGGGCGGGCATCATTTTGCTGCGTATTTATAATTAGCGACCTGATTTCTCATGAATTTTCCATGTTGATTTCTCAATGTAATGTGTGACACTACATTCGCATTACCATCTTATTTCTGTATCACAGCTTGCATGTGCATATTATTCCTCAAAGACGCTTTATTGTCCTGTACGGTCTGCCTCATTCATTTCCATGAGAATCTGCTGCTGATTGACTCCAGGCTGCACTCGCCCTCAGAGCTGACCATGTGTTAACAATGTTGTTTATGTATCTCAACAACCCAAACCTGTCAGAAACAACAAACAACAACCTCAGCACGCCTCAGTGGCAATTAACATTAGAGTGCCCAGAGACCACACTACCACGGCACGATAAAGGAGAAATTAGATCATAAACATTCTAATTTAATTGAGCATGTGTGAGTGTGTCTATAGTTGTGTCTACATCTGCATATTTCAACTCTGTTTTGTATATATGTGTGAGTGTTTGTGTGCGTGTGTATATGTGTGTGTGTGAGTAGAGTTTGTAGCATTTTAACAACCAGAGCAGAGAGTGCACTCCCTCCCACCAGCTCGTCTGAATTCCCTGGAGGGGCCTGATCAGACAAACAAGGCTTCTCTCACTCCTGGTCTGTAAGCTTTGATTCCTCACTGAGCACCGCAAACCCCCATGTAAACATGCACACACACACACACACACACACACACACACACACACACTGTATACATACAGAGATGGATACATGAATGCATCCAGAGATGTGACAGTACATATGCTTTCAGAGCTTTGCACAATGAGACCTTCACATGCTGTGACATGGAGCGTCCCCGTAAAGCTCTGGTTCTGGGCCAGAATGTCTGAGATATCCATCATTCTAGAGGTGACGCCGCTTAGAATATGTGACAATGCAGGGACAGTTGTTGGACTTCAACAATCGAATAAATCTTGCTAATATAGATTTTTTTTGGTGATGACTTTTTGCATCATTAAACTATTCAGAGGCAGAAGGAGGCCAGCAGAGCTTGAACCAGCCTACATGCTTGATTCTCAGAAGACTCAGACGACGTGGAGATGCAGATGAATCCAGTGGAGAACAAAATGTGGGACATAAAGTCAGATCTGAGCTATTAAGGTAAACTAAAATAAAGTAATGTAGTGTTTGATCACGCTACACCACTTGAAGAAACAGGACGTTAGCAGCTCTGTGAGGCTGCCCCACACAGCATGCTAACACGCTTACATGTGGGGGGCCATGAAACAAATGTACCAAATGTCATGGCGATTCAAGCGATAGCTATGTACAGATTTTACTTAAAACCAGAAAAGTGACTCTGCTGGGGCTGCTAGAAGAAAACTCAAGGGATCGCCACACTCAAACGACTTCATCCTTTGGGAAAAATTTTTGAAAAGGAAAAGGTACACAATTTTGAGAATTGGTAATCTACTGGAACATTACTGGAAAATGTAGTTACACTTACAAAATTCTCCCCAACACAGTGCACGTAGACAAACACACGGCTAGTGTGAGTTAGAATATGGCTTGTGTACTGAAACACACTTTCTTGCAGTGCTGAACTTAAAGCAATAGTTTGCCATTTTGGGAAATGGTCCAGGAAAAGGAAAATAACTTTTGTGGCGACCAGGATCAATAGATAGTGTAATAAAGTTACGATAAATGTGTATTCACTGTTAAGTTCTGGGTTATTAAGTTCCTGTAGTGGAAAAGGCTGGTACCACTCACCACGAGAGGTGAAAATTCAGATGCTGAAAATGATGTTTGCGTCAGTGGGACTAAACAAAGTGGGTCCCTCTGAGACAGAAGCTCTCTCTCCTCTCACCTGCTGCCCTGCCTGGTCTACTTCCCTTCACCTCCTCTCTGTCTGTCCTAAATTCTTTTGTCTTTACCCGTCCGTACCCTCCTTTCCTTATCTTGATTTTGTCTATGTACCCCTCTGCCTCCTCTCTTACTCCCCTTCAAATTCATCCCCTTTCATCCATCTCCGCTGCCTCCCTCCTCACCCTTTACTGTTCTCAGCCATTCCTCACACCTCGCCCTTGCTTGCCAGGCCGCCCTCCCTCCCCACCTCCCTTCTATCTCCCCCACTGTCTCACCACGTCTTTCCCTCCTGCCCCGCCGCTCCCTAGTCCTCCTCTTCTCTTCTTTCCTCAGACAGAAAGCCAATTGGAGCTGTCTAAACAAATGAGAGGTGTCTGGGATCATTTAAACAGCCATAAATAACATCAAGGGAGGAGGCAGACGATGAGTGGACCCCACTGCTAAATGCACAAATGCACACACACACACACACTTACACACACACATGCACACGCACACACAAACACACACACATACACTCACACACTCTTAAGTGGACCCCATTGCTAATTTGTCTGATAGCGTGTTAGGGGAAGATAAGAGCGGAGGCAGGAATCTGGCCTGCCTGAGATGCATTAGCTCGCCTTGTACTGTTTTCATCACTCAGGCTATAGGAGCACAGCGCATTGTTTGCTAATTTGCCTTTTGCAGCTATTGTTTGGAATGCTGGTGGAGCTATCATCAGAAGTAATGGGCTTTGTGCGTGTTTGTGTGTGTGTGTGCACCTGATATAGTGAGAGTTTAGAGTCTTGATGGAGAGATCATTCCATGTAATGAGGCTCTAAAAGAATGAATGGCGCTCTTTGTGTTGATTTAATGCCATGATGCTTAGATCTTGCTCACTGGTCTAAAACCTACAAATAGGAAGCCTGCACATCACAAGCTGGAGAAGTAAGAGAGGGTGCTTGATTCAGATCTTAATTCATTAAGCTTGTCCATGTCTTGAAGAGAAGAAGACGAATGGTGATTTTGTTCTGTCAGTCTCTGGCAAACCTCCACTCTCCTGGTTTCTGACAGCTCTCTGCCAAGTAGGACATTAAATAATAAGCTTCCTCCTTCTTCTCTCTGTCTGTCTGTCTCTCTCTCTCTCTCTTACTCTCACTTTCTCTCCCCCATGTCTGTTGCTGTGTGTGTGTCTGTGTTTGTCTGACTTACTTAGTGTCTTTCTCTGTTATAAATATTTAGCCAGGAATGAGACACTGGCAGCTTTGTGTGTGTGGAGTAAAACATACGCCCGCACACACACACACACACACACACACACACACACACACACACACACACACACGTACAATGTTTCTCCGCCAGTACCCTCTTAAATACTACAGAGTTGGCACTTGTTATAAGCCTCTGCACATCAGGCCAAATCCATTTTGGGAGTGCCAATTTCATTCTTGGGATGTTAAGCATCTACGCCGCAAGGTCAAAACATTCCAATGAAAGCTCCATCTCGCTCTGTTGCGGAATTGGATGAAAATGAATGTTGTTTCTTCCGTTGAAATAGCCATCATGTCTCACCAGTTCCCACACAGTAGGCTGGCATATGCTAATATACTGGGTAAATATTCATCCAGGATCACACTAGTGGTGCTTAAAGTGGGATTTTTCTTCTAATTTGGTGGTTCTATGTCATGTTATCCCAGAAATTCTATTTGTACAGATATGTGTGAGGGTTGTGTTGACATATTCTTATGTACGTATGCTTATGCTGCTATGTGTGTGTAATACTCTAGTTAGAAGTGTTTTAGTTTGCACATAGATGTCACACATTGGCAGTGCCAGAAGGTGCAGTGGGTGTGGGGATGTGGGTGTTTTGTTTTATATATACCAGCTTTGAGCTTTCTGATTATGCTTATGATGTTGTGTGTGACAGGTTGCCTCTGGATGTGTGAGAGAGCACAAAGGGGTCCTGGACACATGCATAGCATGTATATAGTTGGGGGAATCATATTGGATTGAAGTGAACAGCTAAAAATATATGATATGCTCATATATATTGGCACTACATCTGTAAAGTTTGCATCTTCAACTAGTATCTGTGTGGCTTTACTGACATGAGTCCAAAGACATGCAGGTCAGATGAACTGGACACTCTAAATTGCCCATAGTTGAACTGAGTGAATGTGTGTGTGAATGGTTGTCTTTCTATGTATTAGCATGGTGACAATGATTCTCATAACTCACAGATGTGTCAAACCAGTGACAAGTGGTGGCAAAAAGACAAAAAAGTTGAGAACCATAAGATGCTCCCTGTTTCTCACCCAGCGAAGTAGAACAGTTTTGTGAGCTTGCAAGTATAGGCATGCATCAACAATAGATGTCAATACAATGATAAATTATTGCCTGGTGTTATATTCCATTCCATGTAGAAAGTATTTGGTTGGTGGCCTGGGTGGCCTAGGGGTTAAAGTACCCGGTTCATGTCTTTTCTCTCATTTTCTGTGATTTTTCTACTGTCAGATATCTTAATAAGCATACAATGGCCAAAAAAAAAAGGGGAAAAAAAGGCATTTGCTCTCCACAATCCTGTTAAAGAATATATATGTTCACTTAACTTACTTTCTGTGCGTTTTTTTGTTGAGGCCCTCAACTCAATTGCCAGAACTAACAGGTCAAGAACAGAAGTGACCCTCAAAACGTCTGGGGCCACTGTGCTACAGTCGTCGAAAACTTCATTGTTTACATCTCATGGGTTTATTGGAGGCAGCCAAGATGCTAAATGCAACAGACCGTGAACAACTATCTAAACCATTGAGTGGCTTGTCAAATAACCAATTCATAGTAAACAAGCTGTCAAATGTAAATGTGAACAAATGGATGGAACCATCTTTGATTTACAGCTTCTGGGGTGCAATGCTAAAAGCTATTGTTTTGCGTAGCTGTGTTTGATTGCCAGAGGTGGGTGTGTTTACATGAAGGTGGACCGGGCCTTGAGGGGTTCTTGAGAACTCGAGATCAAATCTTATTTTTCGGGTGCCTGCCAGACTGGCCAATCTGTACATCTGAGAACACATTGTTAACATCTAAAGGACAGAGTTATTTCTCTCTTGAGACAGATGGATATACTGGCAGAGGTTGTTACTGCAACAATTTAGTTACCCATTGCCGATGATGACCCAAAGATGCTAGGAGGCCATATACATGAGTCTGATTTTGCAGAGGTTGGCTTAAGGATCCTAGAGGGCAACAGAAAGTGAGATTTGCTCTCAGATAACTTCTAACTCCAGTCGTCTGTATTTCATGCCATAACCCTGAGAGATTTAGTGGCTACCCTTTGAATTTGAATCCTCGGATGGTGGAGGAGGGGAGATGTGGACAAGTGGCTGGGTCTTATCTAAAAACCAGTCGAGGGTTGAGCACAGTAGCCAAGTCTTAAAACAGCAGTGGATGACAGAGAGGTACTTAACATTTTCTCCACATTAAATTGCATGTGACTGGAAAACAGATTTATACAGCAATAAAGAGAGACAATTACACAAGCTGAGTATCAGGGTATAAGTCTTACACAAACTTGTTTTTGTCCTTTAATTCCTTAATAATGACTCAGTCTGTAATAAGATTTCGCATGGATTGGGATTATCCCAGCACAATATGAAAATTTAACTCTGATACAATATGATTTTCAGTTGCTGTTGCTTAATGATTCAGGTTTTGATTATAAATTAAATGAACAGAGAGATGAAAGGTGGCAGAGAGCCAGCGAGTCGGAACAATAGATGGGTGGGTCAGGAGGGACTAGAAAGGATAGAACAGCAGTGAAAGATGGGTAGACAAAGAGAGAGGGATTAAAACATCCCAGCACTCTTTGAAGCCTAAGGTCTTCAGCTACCTCTCTTGTTTGGCCCAGTTCTCTCTTGCACCACCCCCCTCCACGGTCATCCAACTATGCTCTCTGTGTATCGTTGGAACAGGGGAGTAACACGGAGAGAGGGAAGACGAGGGGCAATGCGATCGTTTGCAATCATCTCTTCAGCTTCTAAGAAGCTTTCAGCCCTGAGGTTCTTAGTTCTCCATTCATTTTCACTCTAATGGTGCCTTCCTCTGCTTTTCCTCTTCATCTCTGTCTCCCTCAGTCCCTTTTTTCTCCATCTGTTTCTCATCTCTCATTCTTGCTTTCTCGCCTCCTTTCAGCCATGCTTAGCCATTCTGCTTTCAGTTTCCCCTTCTTCCTCCTCCTCCCTCACTTCTCCTTTCATTCCTGCATAGCCCTTGTCTGTTGCTTCCCCTCTTTCTCGTCTTCTCTCCAGCCCGTCCTCTTAATTCTCTCTCCCTGCTCATCATGGGGACAGTAAATCCCTTGGTGGTTGGAGCACAGAGCCATGGAGCTCTTTGATCGTTCGCATGGAACCGACATTCTGACTGCCATCCTGGACGGAGCTCTGTCTGGTGTCTGCTCGGTGTACGCTAAGGGGGGAGCACTCGGTTCTCACACACAATCAGGCTCCTGCTTTCCAGAAATACACACACGCACACACACGCATTCAGGCAAGTGTTGTCCTGTGTGTAATTAAATTTCCTGAGGACCGAAAGAGTGAGTTCATAATACAACCAAACCAAATATCTTAAAACGCCCTTCATGAGTTTCTTCCCCCACCCACAATCTCTCCCTGCTCTCTTTCTTTTCTCCTCTGCCATTCACTCTGAATGGTTTATGGAGCCCTTTATCCAAAATATGCTGTTTAATCTGGCGAAATGAGAAATTATCATCAAGCAAGAAATATGGACTTATGAATACTGATTTAGCATGTGCCGTTCCCTTGCAATGACTTAAAATGTAATGAAATGATTCAGTCGTTTATAATGCATGAGTGCACGGCTTGTAATCAAACGAAATTGTGTTGTTCACTTGCCGGGGAAAATGAAATAATGATGATGTTCTTCAAAATGAGTGCTTTGTGGGATTTAAATTCAGTATGAGTGAGTTAGGCAAACTAATCTCATGACATGTAATATGTGATTTCGCTTCAACATAGTGGAGAAATATATACATTTCACATATAATATATGTGATTCGGAAGCAAGCTGGAGAGAAGAAACATGAAAGGTCAAATGTTTCATATATATCTCTCTGTGATGCTTTGGCATTTTGCTCGCCTGATTGTTTTTCTTCTTTTTGCAAAGTCTCCACAGGCAGCATTTTTGTTTGTGAGACATTAAAAATGCTTTTGGAAAATCAGAAAACAAACAGAAGCCTCTCAAATGTCATTTCATTTTTCTCCCTAATGCGAACAGCAAGTCTTAAATATTAATACTATATTCCTCATGTTCTGCTTACGCTAATGGAATAGAGGGAATGTACAAAGGACAGAACAATCCCTCATCTGTGAGTAGTCTAAACTATCTTTTAATAACGGCTGTCAAAGGATTCCTCTGAAGAGACAAAATACAAGTTAAATAAAGCACATTCCATCTGATATCATTATCAGGTTTATTCATGACTCTGTGATATTTATTTGGGGATATGAAAATCCATTTGTATTTAACACTTTGTCTCAGTTGTCAGATGTGGGGAAACAGTATGGGCGATTAATAAAGGCTTGAATCCCCTTAAATCCCCCTGCTTTTATATGACATTTGGTTCAATACACCCATTATGACAGCATTTAACATGTGACAAACCCCCACCGCCACCACCACCCCGACCAATTTGTCTAGAAACAGGAGTACCTTAAGAAAATGCATCTAAAGAAAGAGTACACACACGCACACACACACACACACACTCATGCACACACCTCCCGTCGTTTGGTTTAAGCCTGTGGAATTGATGTGCCCCTAAGCCTGTTTTTTCCATGCATTATGCCCCAAGGCGAGAGCTTCTGAATGGTGGTGGCTGCCACTCACTGGAGTATAAGCTTGGGATCAGACTGTAGAGGTAAACACACACACACACACACACACACACACACACATATGTATGTATGTATGTATGTATAAAAGGACATACCTACAGGGCAAATGACAGCAAGTTTAGGGGCACAAATGCATTTCAGACAGGAAACAAATTTTTGAGAGCCACACATTCTGTTTCACACGTGCACACACACAATCATTCCCTCTCTCTCTCTCTCTCTCCCTCGCTCACACACACTCACGCACACACAGGAACATAAACACTCACCTCTAAGCTAAGGGATGAAACCTGCACAGTGTGTCTCTGCCTCATGCTGGCTTAGCCACAGAGCTGAAGAACAGTGAGGGGATAGAAAGTGGAGATGAAGACATATGACAGAAAAGCTCTGTAAACAAGACCCACACAAAGACGCGTACTTACGAGCACATGCACGCACACACGTACACACACATACAGGGGGCTGCTCCCGCCTGTCTCTGCCTTCCGCTCAGCTACAGCTAGGTGTGGCACTTTGTGTCAGACTTGCTGTCCCATGCCATGTTTATGTCTCTCTCCTGTCCTGTGTTCAGCACTACTGGGGCTGCTTGATGTCAGTTTACTGTGAAGCAGAGAGGGCTGGGTGAAGGGCTGACTAGGCCTCTCTGTGGGAGGCTTTGGCTTGTGTCTTAAGATGTTGCTAAACCTTTCAGACCTACAGTACCTAACGCTGTGCCACTTGCTGTGCTGGAAGAGTCAGCTAACTGCTGACTTTTGGGTGATCATCTCTGTGTGTGGTTGTGGCACGTCAGATCTACCTGTTTGCCGGTGGGTGTTAAATACTTGTGTCTTCAGCTTTTTCCATATTTCACACATTGAACACACGATCAAATGCAAAGTGCAACACAGGAAAACACTTGTGTAGCAGCGTGTAAAGACCAACATTTATCATGCAGTGCTACTGTCTGCTGCTGGCTGCTGGAACACTGCACACCTGCAACAAGCTTCATGATTGTGCATTTAATGATAAAAAAGACATCATTGCCGATGCAAATGTTATTATTTTCCTCTATTATTGATCTCTTTAAAGTTACAGCAATAGACACATTTTAGTATGAACAATATATGAAATGACTATGTGGAAAGGAACACATGATGAGCTTTTAGAGGATTATCACTTGACGCTGCAGACCAGCTCTACAGAGCATCTTAGCATCTTTCAGCTCACTGTTTTGGTATTTACAGGACACACTTTAACCACTAAAGAGTCAAATTTGTCTGTTCGGAAGATTACTGTTGGGGCATGTTGCCCCAACTGTGGACTGTGAGGGGTTCAGTTCCTCTAGCTCTAATATTGGCCTTGTGTCAGCTCTGTCACATTGTCACCTGGCAGCAATAACCATCTCCATTTTATTTTTGTGTGTTCAGGATGTGTCCATTCTTATTGAGTTTTTTCTTTGTTTTTAAATGAAATACTCGACTGTTCTTTAGGCTTCTTTCAGAAAAACACGACTAAACCATCTAAAGGGTCATCACTGTGTGAGGTATAACAAACACTACATGCCTTCCTTTCAGTGTGAGGACTCCATGGGCATCAATATGCTGCTATTCCAGCCTCCACCCTTCTGTGAAGACTTTCTGCAAGATTTTTGGACGCGGCTGCAGGGACTAGCTCCCATTCAGTTACAAGAGCATATGAGGTCGGGCTCTGCCGGTTGATAGGGCCTGCTTCGACTTTCCACTTCATCCCAAAGGTGTTGGATGGAGTTGAGGTCAGGGCTCTGTGAGTCACCCAAGACTTAGTGAATGAAGTGGGACTGCAGTCTTTACATTGGGCCAGCTGCCATACAGTCGAGTGGGCAAATCCTTTTTGGCTGAGCACATACATGCAAATTTTCAGTGTGTGGAGCCGCAGAGATGAGTGGTCACGCATAAAGAACCCAGTTACAGTGTGAAGCCTGTGTGAAAATATAACAAAGATTTTGGAATCAAGAAGTCTCTCTCTCTCTCTCTGTCTCTATCTCTCTCTCTCTCTCTCTCTCTCTCTCTCTCTCTCTCTCACACACACACACACACACACACACACACACACACACACACACAGAGCAGTGGGACTCTTCACTGACCATTACTCTTGGCAATGACTGCTGAGCAGAAAGTGCTTAGTTGAAAACAACAGGATACTTCCACTCCAACTCAAACAGCATCCATCAGCCATACAGCATGTGCGCATTTGTGCGTGGACACTTGTGTGTGTTTTCTCTGCATTTCTGTATGTGTAGGTTTAGGGAGAAAGAAAGAAAGAGGGAGAAAGAGATTTCTCTCCTGTCACTTCAGTAATGCAGACGTGGGTTCTCCCAGCATCCCTCTGACCTTCATGCTTAGTTTCAGCACACTTACATCACCCGTGCCAAATACGGGCCTTCATCACTTCTGAATGTACATTATGTGTGTGAGAGAGAGGGAAAGAGAGAGATAGAGATATGATGAGGACTGAATGTGAGAGACACACAGGCCTTTTGTCTATCTATCTAACCTTGTGTTAAGACACCAGCAGTTTTTTATTGAACTCTGAGGGCTTATGCTGCAAGGTGTTGTCCTTTTCCTTTTTACTGCGAGTTCTTCCCTTTATTATTTTCTCTTCAAGAATTACTTCCTGTGGCAGTCAATCTGTGCAGGTTTGTATGCAGCATTTATGTGTTTTTGTCTGTCCCCGTACTCATGGCTTTGCGAGAACCAAATTAAAACTTTTTAGTGAGGACATTTTTGCAAAGTCATGCAGTTTGACCAGTTCTCACTTCTTCCGGATGTTTAAAGGTTAGGACTTTGGTGTAGGATTAAGGTAGAATTAGGTCTCACTTTACATGATTAAGTAAGAAAATCAGGAGGACTGCAGTGCTAAGCCATTGTTCGTTTGCGCTAAGTAGAGCCAGGGGAGGTGTGGATGATACAGATGCCTCTTGGTCACTCCCTGTGGAGATTTCATGGGCATAACTGTCCAGGAGGAGACCCTGGGATAGACCCAGGACATTGCTGGAGGGATTAAATCTCCCAGTGGGCCTCCATGCACTTGAGGATACTGAAGAGGAAAAGAAGTTGGAGCAACTGGGGGGAATGGAATATATAAGCTGTTTAATTTTTCTGTTACTCTTGCAATTTATGAAATGGATGGCGGGATAAAACCAGAATTTGAATTTAAAGAAGTTATGAGGTTGAGCATGTAGTGAAGATGCTCAAATGTAAGTTTAATTAAGTTATAATTCTGTCCATTCTGAATATGCTAACCTTTCACTCCTGTCCTCTGTTACAAACGTGTGGGACACAGCATATACTGGGGAAACCAGCGTCAGCCTCACAAGCTTTCCAAATAAACCTCAGTTATACATAAATCATTTCAAACACTGAGTCCAAACCAAAAGTAAACACAGAGAATACTTTCCTGCTATCTGCAGGGTGATTTCCTAACGGGGCAACCAGCCGGCTTACCAAGCTACAAGGCATCAAGTGTAAGACTCACATAACTAACACAGATCTCACGTTCTCACACCACACATGCCTTTTGTCATGCTAACGTTCTGTCTTTATTTCCTCCGATGTTGTTTTTTTATTTTCTGAGGTGCAAAGCATAACAGGGTTAAGGCAGCACTTTTCACGGACCGTCCATGAACACACCTGTCATCATCTGTTTCAACTGAAAGCGTGCAACAACAAATCATTGCGATGCACAGCAGTGTTGTGGTTGAGCAGCTAACCTGCTGAGCATGAATAGAGCAAGACTGCAAAAAGCAAAAATCCAAGTAACAAGAAATATCTTAAGATTTTATTACTGGTTCTCAACTGCTTCATGCTTGAAACTGGAGTTCACAGACTTATAAAGCTGTTTGATCAACACTGAGTATGAAAAGTACAAAACTGCTTTGTGAAAGTCAGAATTTCTTTGAATCTAGGCAAATGTACTTGCTTTTAGTCTGGTTGCACTACTTTTAAGATAACTGTGGGTTCTTTGAGACTCAATATTTTTCCTTGTTTTAAGAATCTTGGTAAGTGACATTTTCCAGTTCTGTTGACAGATAATTTAGCTTATTTTAAGGAACATTTTCCCCATTTTACATTTTTTTTTTCTTGTGTAACCACTACTTGAAGATTAGATTAACCACTTGTTAGTAAGTAGCTACATAAATGTCTCACACATCGGCCCGATAAGGAGGATGGTAAGCAAAACACGAATGCACTTTAGAAAAAACAGATTTATTACACACAATAATGAAGAATTCAATAACCCAAAATAATTATCTTTCTTTTCCTTTTAATTCCAGTTCTGTTAAGTCAGGTCAGTACGTCTTTTTGCTATAGTCAGATCTCAGTTCAGTCAGCGGCCCCCTTTTTAGTCTTTTACTTTCGCTCAAGCTTATCTGTGTCTTTGAGTGGAAATCCAACGCATCCCAAGACACCATTGGATTGTCTCTCTCCACACGCGATGGCTGAGATCCTCGACGAACTTCCCGCTCACTGGAAACCTTCGTGGTCGTCCTCTTCAGAGAGCAACAACACAAAAGAAACCAACCAGAGAATTTAAACACTTCAACATTAATCCTCCTCTCGTCCTTCGGCAACCAAACATCCCAGAAAAAACAGGTAAGTATCTTCTGAACAATATCAAACCAAACTTTATCCACTAAAAATAACTTTTCTCCCTTTTTCTTCCTCTCATAGCTCCATATTCACGCTCAAACTCCGCTGTCTTCCTCTAATGCGTATCACAGCGTACTATCCTACTCCTTCTCTGTCTCCTGCTTAGCTACTGGGAAAAGCTTATTTACCGGCCCCCTTTGGACTTCCGGTGAAACAATGACTACGCAAACATTCCAACTAAACTGAACATCTGTAAAACACAAGTGTAAGAATGTATCCAAAAAAATTAAATTGAAATGTAACTATAACTGTGATGTACTATGAACAAATGAGTTTAACAATAAAATAAATTCTATGTGAAATTTATGGGGGTTACACTGGTTTTTGAGAGCTGATTTGTTTTGTCTGTTCGTTTTTTTGCAGTGAAGCTGGAGAGACTGTGTGTGTTTTATCATTGTTCACACTGTGCTGCGTTACTAATGTCAGGTTAGATATTCAGCAGGTAAGCACCTTAATCACTGAAAAACTTATTATCTCTATTGCAATTGTTCATCATATGAGGAGCTGTTTGGTACTTTTACTTGATTTATAACCAATGCATTTTCCAGTTAACATAAAGGCAGTAGAGACTGTAGATGAAGTGCCATTTACATAGAACAGTAGCTCAAAAGATTCCCATACTTACTTGAATTAACTGAAAAAACTAGAAATGAATCCATAAAATGTACTTCAAGCTATATTATCTGAGATACTTTTCTTTATTGGATGCTGGCAGACTATCGCCATAAAGTCATATTTTAAAGTTCCGACATTTTTGTGATTCTGACGATAGTTCTGAGTTACAAGACAAGGGTCTGTGGAATTTTGAATATAGAGGCTATAATAATGAAATATTAGAGCACACTCCTAAAATGGTAGCTAAAGTGCAACTCTGGAATTTATGGAGGCTCAGACAAAGAGATTTATCCTCTCAATGCAGTCACATTAGTTTATACTTAGAGCTCCATATCTCAAGGGGTGAAGATGGAGGTGAAAGTACACTGGCCTATATTAAAGCTGACCTTCACATTGGCAGGTTTGTTCTTTCACTGCCCAGATTTCATCATACGAGATCTTTGAGTTTTGTCGAAAATGTGGTTGAGTCAGTTTTGCCCAAGGCTTAGTCATCTTTTGGCAAAAAATCCAGATAGCTATTTTTCATGTAACAGTTATTGATCTGTATTAGAGGGAATCACTTCACACTTACAGTACTGTACAGAACAGAGCCCGGCAATAAATTGTGTTCTGTGGGAATCACCAGCAACACACAATATGTTGTGAATTGGCGTAAGGCATGAAGCTTATATGGGCAGGGTGTTAGGTTTTTAATCTTTATGTAAGTTAGGTTAATTGGGGTTGACAGAGATGTAATTCTTCCTCAGACACAGTCCAGCTAAATGATCCCCAGCTTACACAAAGAAATCTAACTGAAGAGAGAAAATTCACTTTCAGTTAGATGGTTAGTCGTTTTTTAAAGTGAAAATGGGAAAAAATGCTCCAGGTCTTGGTTGGTTTTCTTAGTCTTTGCAAACGTACCATCTTTTTATTATGGTTATGGATCGGTTGATCCCTTAATTGATAAATAGCTCCCTCAACATATCCACAAACAGTCTGAAATGACAATTACTGATAGATTGGGGGTGGGAGTACACATGCATGTTACATTTCTGTGTGTGTGCCTTGGCTGCTACTGACTAGGCTCTTTCTACTGGATTACTTGGGCTTTTAACAGATATCATTTACATGCTCCCTGCAGATCCATTCATTACATAACACAAGAGACACATGGCACTATGCCTACTGCGCATTACCTTAGTGAAGAAGAGTACACACCTTGAATAAACTGAGTCGATAATGAGGAGCTGAGGCACAAACAGCAGGATGTAAGGATGCTTCACGAAGGGTGGAGACTAAATAGAAAGTAAGTGAGGGAGAGAAAGAGCAAATACTCCTGTCTGTCTCTCTGTCTGTCTGCAGGTCCCCTCCTTGTTAAGAGATTAAATACCCAACTCATTGTTTAATAGGATTGCTTGGCAAGGACCAGTGTGTGTATGTGTGTGTTTGCTGTTGCACTGTGGGTGGGGCTAGGGTGGGAGTTTTAACAAGATTGCTGGCACAATATTAATTCTATTTTCCCCTGGCACCACATCGCCTGCTGGACATCATGTCCCTCTGTGTGTCTTTGTATTTATTACCTCCACTGATATCATACTTTTTAGAGAATAAGGAGACAATTCAAAACTAATTCAAAGTTTGCCTCTGTGACAGATGCAGTATCAAAGTGAAGGGAGTTGGGATTAGATGAGGAGACAGAGCTACAGCTGTGGGTGTGAGATTCTAGGTGTTAGTCATCTCACATTTACGCATCATGACAACAAAGACAAATGGAATGTAATGAACGATATTACACAAAGTTAGTCAGAGCAGGTCTTATCTAAAAGCAATGTGTCTCTAACTCATAAAAAACACATTAACTGTAATGGTCAGTCATTTTGTCCAAATGACTTACAGCAGGGCGTACACGCAGGAGTTTATACTTTATACTTTTATCACTGTGATGTGTGTAAGATATACATAACGCCTTGGATTGGATTCAAAATATCAAGATTCCACACAGGATACTGGTTATAATATCTGTATGAAAACTTAGAATACAGGCTGTTTCCCTGTGCAACATTTTGCATTCACATATTTTCTTAAGTGAAGTAAAGATCAAGCTAAAACCTGTTTGCGATGGTGTGCATACCTGTGTGGATTATTTTAAAGCTAATTAATCAACTTTATGGCCACTTGGGGGCACAACAACTCCATGACAAGCTTACATGACATGACACACAGCCTGGACTAACCCTAACCTGTAACAGGCTAGTGGAGGACCCAATTGCAGTACCGGCCGATTTACAGGGAATACAGGGAAACGGACAACAATGTGCTGTACTGAGCAGAGAGCTGGCTCAGAGGGAGTTAGTGTGAAGAGAGCGGATCGAACGCGAAAATCACGGACAGATTTCGGCGTGGTTGAAACCACTCTCGGAGGAGGAAAATGCTCTTTGAAACCACCGAGGCGGTAAGATCTGCACACCCGCAGACACAGGGCTAGGACAGAAGGAGTAGTCGGGAACAGGCGAGGTCGGACACCGGAGATCAGTCTGGACAAGGACGCTGGAGAGTCTGGCATGGCGTTAAGACAATCTGGCAACTGGGAAAAATGACAGCGTGGCTTAAATACCCTCCTGATGACTCTCATTGGCTAGGTGTGAAGATAGGCAGGTATGGGGCGTGGCTGAAGAGCTGCAGCACAGATAAGTGCTATGCTGGACTGTGACACTAACCCCTCTTGGTGAGCCCCATGTGACCTTATTTCAGAAAAAATATATAAGGTAGTCAACGGTGAGAGACATAATTTAGTTTGTTCTTTTATGTTTGTTGCAGAGATAGAAAACTGTCATTTAGTTTGATGTAAAACTGCTCAGTGAACTACATCTCTTGTCTTGCACAATGAATGTCACGACACCACCATGGCTGTCACCTTGGCACATTTCACCTTGTTCTTGCAGAAGGACGGGAAAAGTATTAAAAGAGGAGAAAATCATTGCACGCCTGGCCCTGTTGAGAGCTGCAGCTATTCAAGCTAGCATGTGGGACCTGCTCTACAAGGTACAACGTCAAGGTCCAAACCCAGAAGAAACTAAACTGGAATCACATTTCTGGCCATCTGATAAGTGTAAGACGAAGCTTCACTCTTGGTTAGCTGTGCTGTTATCTCCACCAACTCCGTTAGCTTGCTTGTAGCTTACAGTGTTGTAACTGACGCTACAGGATGTACGAAACATTTAGAGATATACAAAGACCCTTGAGAAGTGTCTATTCATGTTGCAAGGCAGTATGTAATATTTGTGTGATATTGACATAAAAATAATAATAGAAACCACATTAGTTCTTTTAATATGTAGAAAGAAGTGTTCAACGAATAACACCTTTAAGATACTGTACATGACAGATTAAGTGAAGAACAGTCTCAGTTTATATAAACACACTTGAAAACAGCTGGGTTCTGTTCCCATACTACATATCTTCATATTCTATTGTTTTTGCAGTATTCCGCTTGCTTACAGAAAAGGTGCATTACTTTACCATTTGAAAGAAACTGAAGTTGTTCTCAGTCTAACGTTATGACTTTGAAAAGCTATTTTCGTCTCGCTCACCCTGCCTCTCTTTTTGCACTCAGGTTTGGTTTCTCCACAGCTCTTGTCATTGGTTTAACTCCACTTTCACATCACAATGTGAGCTGCTCCAGTTGAAAAGTTCAACTCTTAAGGTGGAATACTGTGATCTTATCTCTGTCAACAGCTTTCATCTTTTGAATGCTCTCGGATGTTGGTGTTATTACTGGAGTAGCAGTAAGAGAGAGCTGACAACTTGAGGCATCTTAAATTGTGGCTGGATTTGACCCGCCTCATACAGTTTGTGCAAACACAATTTATCTGTCATAGCATGTTTTTGTGTACATGTGTGAAAGTGCGAGTGGGTGTTCTGTTGATTGCTTTTGTGACTCACACAAAATATGTGGTCATATTTTTGGTTTAATTTAATTTAATATTTTATTCTGTATAAATAACGCTTTATATATTAGTATACCACGACAGACAGTAGGGGGCAGCAGTGGGCAGCAAAGCGCTTGCCATAACGAAACTGTGTTGATGACATTGCTGGCCTGAGCTTGCTATTCGAGTTCCGTATGGTCCCCCTCTGCTGTGATCGTCTCGTACTACTGTGCTCTGATTGGCCATAAAAGCATTCCTGGCAGTCAGCCTGTCATCTAGAAAGCCTTTAAGAAATATGGTGCTTTTGTATGAAGAATGACTGTAATGAATGGAATTTCTCATAGCAATTGTACCTTGAAGGCACCAACTCAGATCTTGCGATACTTGAAGGAAGGACTAACTTTTTCTGTGTTGACAACATGTGCAGTTCAGTTTATTCGAGTTTTCGATTTGTTCTTCTTAGTTAGATGTCAAGCAGACATTATATGTCATTGGAAGTGGCATGGGTAACCAGAACAGATGGACAAGTTTAATCCTTTGGAGGAGTTAAAATTTGCCACTCTGGGAGAATGGCCAGAGTGGAAGCAAAGATTTTTGCCCTCAGGATAGCCGCTATGCTAAACAGAGCAGGAAACAGAAGCAGTTTACTCAGTTGCCAGAAGCAGTTGAAATGGGTATAGTGAAGACAGGAGTGTGTCAGGCTTGTGTTGGGAACCAGCAGCCTGCTAACGACTGATCCTGTTAAAATCATTCCCAAGGAAGATGCTTAGCCATATGCAGTGCGCACTGCTAGACTGCTACTATTGCCGCAATCAAAGAAGGAGCTGGACTGTTTGGAAAAGGAGGGCATCCTTGAGAAGGTAACACAGCCCACAGAGTGATGTACCACTACAATCCCAATCCTGAAGCCTAACAGAAAATAGGTCTGGCCACTAATTCCAACTGTGTGACCTTCCTGTCCATGGCGAAAAGTCAGCATAATTCTGTGTGTGAGTAGAACAGGCAGGCCGATACTGTAGTGTCAGAGTACTGCTCCAGGTAGAAATTCTGCACCTACCTCTGCCAACCAGGAGCCAGATCATAGAAAAGCCAACAGCTACCTTTGCACAGTATTCCAGAAGTGCTAGTAAGGGATAATGAACAGTACAGTGAGAAATATGACTTTAACCATGTAACATCTAGTCTGCATTATGCCCAGAATGAGGGGGAGTTTTTAGAACGAGGCGGGTTCAGTTTCTTAAATGCTGCTGTTGCGCTCTGTTTGTCCGTTTTCGAGTTGTTCTTCTTAGTCAGATGTCAAGCAGTGACAATGTCCACATAGGCAAGATTGAGGTGGATGAATGGGTCAAACACATGACTTTGTCAGGACACAAACCCTGGTCACCTGGGTGCCCAAAGTCAATAATGACTTTTTATTTTCAAACTTCAGCGACTATTTTCATTAAAAAGAAAATTTCAGTAATGTTTCAGCAAGAAAGCTTCTTGGTTAGGTTTCGGAAAAGATCATGGTTTGGGTTGCAATAATACTTTAAGTCAATGTTGACTTTTGGCTTCACACAGGAGACATGAGCAGTGGTCTCCTGGGTTAAAGAGGACCAATCACAGAACAGTTGGGCAAAATGAGGCAGAACATTCTTGGGGATAAATATAATGACCAGACGAACAGCTGAAAGTTCCCTCTTCTTCAATATTCTTAATGAAGTAATGATATTTATGATGTGTACAAAGGTGCAAAGGGTTTAAAACAGCATATCTGAGATCATGATGCACTGCTTAGTTTGTTGTATTCACATGAGCTACTCCGGCTTGTGAGGGAGGGAACCAAAAACTTGGTATTTCACCCAAAAGGAAAACAATGTGCACTCAGACAGTCACAGAGCTGGATGGAATTTGTTAATTTGGATGAATATTTTTGAATGAAAGCCGAAGAGAGAAGTGGATGAATGACTCCTGTGCTTCATTATTTTTCCTGCTTTACTGGTCTAATATCTATTTACATGCCCAGTGTAGCAGTACATGTCATATGTTGTGAGGTTGAAAAATGAGATCAGTGGGTATATGTGCTGTGTTCCTGATAAATGAAAATTTGGAATGATTTATTAAAGATTAAATACTTTCAGCTTGTGAAAATATCTCCACTGATGACAAAGAGGGTGGCATAGTGCATCTGTCTTAAGCCCTGATGATATGGGTCAGATACCTTGAAGAAATTCTAGCCCCTAGCGGACAGAACCCTGTTGTCTGTGTGTGCTGCTTTTTTATTGTGGTTATTATTTTTCTGTAGCAGTGGTTGAAAGTAACAGCTGGAATGAGCTAGAAACACGACACTTGGAAATCATGTGCAAGTGTTAGAAATACGAGCCCAGTCACCAGATGGTGGTGCTGTAATTTCAGAATTTCAATTTTGAAGAGGACGTGATCTTCACACTTCAAATCCAATTAATGTGAAATTCAACATACAAGTCGAGCTCTACGCGATCGACCAAAATGCGCGTTAGAAAAGTCCGTCATGATGGATTTTTTGTCATTCAGAATTTTTTGAAAAGCAGAAATATGAATGGAATTTGTTGGATTTTGACCATATCAACAACAAAATTTGTACACAGGGTTGCAAGGTGGAGAAAAACATTTATTTTATAGGTGAGCTGTTGAAAAATATCAACCAACCAAAAAACCAAAAACCAAAAAAAAACAAAACAAAGCCTATTCAGTCTGACCAATAGGGAGTGCCACACTGAAAATGTGTAAATCAAAACTGAGTGGACAAAATTTCAACATCTACATGCTCCAGGGGTGCACCATTGTGATTGGTGCAAGGGGGTGTGGCCTAGCATATATTTGCTCATAGCTCAAGATGTCTTTGAGCAATGTTGATCAAACGCACTGGAGACTTCTTGTGCTTTCTCCTGAACATACACACCAAGTGTAGTTCAAATTCAGTGAAGGAGGGACAAATGGTGCTATATTGAAATGCTGCATGATGATGAAGCAAGCATGTAATTGGTCTAACTGCATCTTTCACCAGAATTAAACTAAATGAAGTGACTTTGCTTTGCTTTGTGAAGCCTAAAACCTGCCCGTTGATGCTCATGGCTTTAGTTTTGGCCCATTGAGCTGCTTCCTTCTGTTTAGTGCACAAAGGCATGAACCGGCAACCACTGCTTGTGGTTATATTCAACAGAGTTTTTGCACTCTTAGAGCACTCTTTAACCTGTGTTCAGGCTGCATGAAAGTGAATATTCACCTCCTTTTGTGTATTTAAATTCAACTGCTTTTGCAGCACGTGTTCATATACTACAAAAATCTTCATCTGTCTGTATTGTTTTACATTTCTTGATTACTTCAAATGCAACTGTATCTGTAAAATGTGCTTAACAGTCAGTCTGCTGCACACACCTTGAGAATGATATTGCTGTAGTTCTTTCAAAGGACTTACAGAATAGATATACTGTGGAGTAAGGCATGATAGGGAGTCATAGATAGAAAGAGAGAGAGTGTGTGTGTCTGTCTGTATGTAACAGTGCGGCAGAGGTGTGGTTTATTTTTTCGTCCAAATTTTTGTTCACATGTAAGAGAGAGAAAATGAAATTTACAAAATATTTCTTTCATTAAGTGAGCAATATGTCAGGCATTACTCCAGCACTTGGCAGCATTTAACTAGAGTAGGCTGACTGAAGTTAGCGTAGCAAACCGACTCTGGTCCCTGAAATTCACAGCAGAGTAATTTCCCCTGGGACGTATGACCAGGGCCTGAAGCAAGCCAAGCAAAGTGACACCTGTCAAAACTGTGACAGTGGAGCTAAATTAAAACTAATCAGAGAGAACTTGCCCAGGAGCCACTGAATGAGATGGTTAATCTGGAGTATCTACTGAGTACAGGAGAACTGGATGTGGATATAGGGGACACTGTTGAGGATTCTGCACATTGCAAGGTCTGTCAGATCCTGCTTAAATAGATGAACGTGTGCTTTTTCAGGCTGAATTTGAGGTTTCTGATTAGACCCTGTGGCCCCCGTTATAATTTGGGAGTGTCTGGCACAATCAGTTGGAAACATATCAGTTGGAAACATGCTAACTTGATTTCATGTTCTGCATGTGCGCTTCTCTTTCAGGGTTAAGAGGGGGCCCCATAAAGGGTCCATCATAACAAGCAGCGGGCACTCTGGTTACGTCTAGATGTTCTGTACATTTATGGGATTTGGCACAAGCTCTTAACCAGTGTGAGTTAGAGCTCAACATTTTTGAGTAAATTCAAACCAGAGTAGTCCTTCAGCTGTGATTATGTGTCCATGTGATGCTCCAGGAAGGGCCTACAAATCTGTAACTCGCTCTGTGGAACAGGTTTCCCACCATCCCATTACATTTTATCCGCTTATTGTTATTGTACCTGAAAATGGAAATCCTGGGCCGTCCTGGAGCTTAATGTTTTCAAAATGTCGATAAATTCTAAAACATATATAAAGGACTGCGGAAAAAAATCCATATGGGAAACTGATCAATGTTTATTTTGTCAATGACAAATATGGCAAAATGTGCAAAAGCTGACTAATAAAAGCTAAATGACAACTTGAAAGGTGGACAAATGGATAAATGAACTAATTTCTTTTTAATGCAAAGTCTATTTCAGTGACGTGCATTCATCTGTAGAATCAGTTGACCTGTTGCACTACTGTTAACAAGAAGCATCTTGCATTTTCTCACATTAAGCCTCTGTCAGCAATGTAATCTGATGTTGCCAGTTCTTGGAAGAAAGACTAATGGAGGAAATTCATCTTGAATCCACTGAGAATTCAACACGAGTTACAACCAAGCAGCTGGGACAATCTACAAAAACATGCAGGCAGCACAGCATTTATAAAATTCAGTTAATGTACTGTAACAAGTGCTCTATATGTTGATGTAACAGAGCTTTGTGTTGGTTATCTTCCATGTTGCTATAGAAAGGAATGACAAAAGTTCCAGATGATGTCAACAGCCTACCACCTCAATCTTCCTCTAGATGTTCGCTAAAGAAATATCACAATGTTACAGCATCTCCTTGCAAATGAAAAAAAAGCAAACAAAAAAAAAACTGAATACAGTCTGATGTATTACTGCAGAGAAGAGTGACTGTGTGTGTGTGTGTGTGTGTGTGTGTGTGTGTGTGTGTGTGTGTGAACAAGTAAACAGGGACATTTCCACTAATTTTTCCACTTTCCACTCACGTCCAAAACAAAATCTGGAACCAGGGTAACTACACAATAGAGGTGGTGATAGCTGTAGCCTCAAAAATTGTCTAATTTTTTTCTCTTTTTTTTTGTCAAAGTGAGACAAAAAAATAAATCAAAATTAAATAAAAAATGTTATCACTCAATAAAATGTCATTGTTTCCATACAAAAATGTACTACAGACTGTTTGTCTGGGCCTGACCTGCCTGACCTGACAGGTTGGCGAGTGTTATTCTGTCGTGGCGAGGTAAGACGATAAAACGATCTCTGTGGGGGATTGCAATAACATGTCACTAACGATGATGACATTTTTGCTCGACACAGATAGATCACAGCAGAAATAAACGTGACAACAGCCAGTCAGTCTGCACTTTTCAGCTTGCACATCAAAGTACACGCCCATTTCCTGCCGCACAGCATTGCTTCAGCGACTGGTGAAGAAAGTGGACGTGACCATGGATGTCCTCTGGACAAAAGGAGAAATAATGAGTGGAACCGAGGGACACAAAGGCAACTTTTCCTCTCCTTCTCGGCTCTCTCTGCTGCCTGTTTGCATGAGGGCGAGGCTGAGCTCCTCCACACAGAATGGACAGCAGCATAACATCAGAGCAGAGCCCACAGCGGAGGGAATGAAACAAACTTTGGGACATATTTCACTGGAGTCAACGACGACAATGCTCATTATCCCTAAGCACAACAAAAGAGAGACAGCATGATCAATTTATCAGACACCAGTTGAACAAGCAGAACACAAACGTCTTGGACCGCTCTGCCTGCAGTAACTTGCCGCAGCCTCTTCATCCGCAACTGGTTTCTTTCACAAAGCCATACTTTTTACTAAAGTGCTGAAAAATAAACTTGTGTTGTCCTCCACGGACAAAGACGGACATGGACAAAAAAAGGTAGCATGATGTCAATTATTTGGAAGTGGTGTGGATATCTCAAGGTGACGACAAAGCAAGACAATCTGCAAGTATGATGTTGGTCTGTGGCAGCAGAGACGGGAAATACAACTAATCTTTACCATCACCTGTAACATGATCAACCCAGGAAACCACACCACTGCTTTAATAAGTTACAAGGCAAACTCAGTTGTATTGCTTTATTATATATATTCTATGTCATGTTTGCCAAATTACATGTTTTTTTTTATTATAATGAACTATATGCTAAAGTGTTTCTAATGAACCCTCTGGATTCTTCAGGCATCAGTAATACTTTTTTTTTTTTTTTCTGCCATGTTGCTCAGCTCTGGTAAGAGGCCAGACAGAGGGCCACTGTGAGTTCACAGCTCTGATTCTCATGCCCACCCTCTACAATGTGACAGTAGCTCATACTGTAGTTGCACCAGGATTGCTGCACAAATGATGAAATCGCAAATGTCTTTTGGTAATCATTCAGCCAATAACCGAGGGTCTAGAAAACCGGGCAACCCAAAGTCCAACATCAAATACCACCTCAGCAGAGAGCGGGTCCTTATGTATCAGTGTCTGTGCACGTCTCCCTGATGGGAACCTGTGCAACAAAATTCAAAAGTGGAGTGGAAACCCAAGAGGTATCCACCTCAGCGGAGAGGACAGCAGTGTGGCTGGTCCTGCAGGATCAACTTTGACTTAAAGTTTCATGGATGTTCTGTGAGGACACACGACCAGACTGTCATGTCATAGATCTAGTGGCTCGGCCAGGTGGGGTCCACACAAGGGGGGTCAGACATCAGGTCTATCGGAGAGGTTTTGAGTCAAATACAGTCTCCATTCAGGTCTGTGGAAGTGGATCTGTTCAACCAATGACAATCCTGTGTGGCAGAGGATACGTTTACACTCCCACCAGTGCCAAAAACACTTTTTTCCTTCCATGTAACCTTGTGAATATTGAAGTGAGTCAGACAGGTGGAGCTCTCATGCTGGTTGGAGAAAAGCTTCTTTGTTTTTAGACATGACTCAACAGCTGCAGGTGCTACCCTCTCCAGCCCTTACCCACTTATTAAATGTGGATTCATTATAGAAGTCAATTAAGAACATAAGTGTTTGATCTGTGTATGGAACAACACAGAAGTTAAGTAGAGCCCAGAGCACCTGTTACAGAAGATGAATTTGTGACTAATAAAGAGTTGTGCCTGTGTTCACAAAACTGGGGTGCCCATGCATAACCTACATAAACCTTTGTACCTGTCTCTCTCTGTGTCTCTTTGCCCTGTTTTTCCTTTTCTTCCTTTGTAAGTAAAAAACATCTTGAACCCAATAAAGCATCGCCTGTCCCACCTGTGCGCCTCAGTGGCATTGTCTCATTTCAATAGAAAATGATACATTAATCATTGGCTCGACGAAAACACAAATTCAACTTTGCACATGGATATTCTCTCAGAATCTTCTTCAGCCTGACATGTGATGGGGGCCTAAGTACACACCTTGAACGGATGATTTAAAAATAATCCACTCTTCGCTCTGTATTGCCTCTCGTTCCTTCGTCTACTGTACTTTTCAGTTCCCCTAGGGATCTCAATATACTGGTTTAAACTTGGAAAAATCTTGTAAATCCATTTTGCAACATGCCATAAATCTCTCAAAACCCACACTCATAATCCTAATCCCAGGTTGCGGATTAATTTAATCCAGTGTTTAGATTTAATCCACTAGTCTCGAGGGCAGCGGAAGAGGCAGAGCCATGAGATGTGTAATAATTGAAATCTCTCTAATCAAACTTTATTTATTTTCCCATTTACTCCGTAGTTTGTTATAATGCCTTTCTGTCACTCTCTGTATCCGTCTCCGCTCCGCTTTCTGTTTTTCTACCTCTCTTTACTTCAGCCCCCATAGGGAGTTTCCCATAGGGAAATATTCAGAGATGTAATTATGCAGTCTGCTTTTCATAATTTGAACATTTACACTCCATGGCTGCATCTCTCATCTCAATCAACAAACACAAACAAATCAATTAAGACAGGATATCAACCATGTTTACTTTGCCACTTGACAGCAAACTTTGCTGGGGTGGTGAGACTGCCTCTCCCTCCCTGCTCTGTCTTTCTCAAGTAAAGACAAACTTGAGTGTGCAGAAAGCCCACAACTTTGCAAACAAGCTCAATAGCGCAGCAACAAAACACGCATGCACACAGACAAAAGCATACATTACATGACTACAATGCACCCCCGACACACACATAAAGAAACAAAGACACAATTGTGTTACCTCTAATTGCATCAGTTCCATCAAGCCATTCTCAGAGAGCCACAAACACAAATCAAATTAGCACTTCACGTCGCTGGGTCCCCTGTCTCAGATACTCCAATTAGGCCATGACTGAGGGACTAGATTTATGCACATACACATACTCACGCATGTGCACACACACAAACTCGTAGCTTGAACAGTCTGGGGGTATCTGCGACGGCACAGCGTTCAGAAGTTTTAGTTGATTTTTGGTGTCGTGATTAGATAAACTCAGTGTGTATGTGAGCAGCAGAAGATAAGGGACGAGAGTCAGAGATAGTCAGAGAAAAGGGAGGAGGGGGTGAGACGGGCCTTGAGAATGCACTGATGGATTTTGTTGTCAGATTCACACATTTCAGATTTGGCTCATTATGTGACTGTGTCCCTGCAGGCTTTTGTATGCCTTTGCCTTGATATGTCTTCTCAACTTTCTTAGTGTGTTTATGTGGGTTGTGTGTGCGTTTTGTCTTTAATTGTGTTTGTGTGTATTCAGTTAGCTGTGTATGCGGGTTATGGTTTTATTAACAAAGGCTTGAGTTAGAAGTGAGATACACTAATTACTATATTCACGCAAGCTTTTGTGCCTCATCAAGATGTATTCTGGACCTGTTGTAGAGATGTCTGTGTTATTTACATGCTTCAGGCTGGAAGGGCCGTTCAATGTGTATCAAATTATGGAACAAATTTTGGTTAAAACACACTCCATATACTTGTGACATTGTTTTGTTGACTAAGAGGGAGGAAGGGTTTTGGGTGTGCAACTGAATAATTCATCCATTACCTTAGCAAGAGCTTCATAATAGAAATACACAAACAGACATGGAGAATAGGCTTACAGAACCACAATGTATTTTTGTGGCATGTTGCTATTTCCCTGAACTTCAAGCTGTATTTTTTTTTTCCTTCTCACACAAGCTGTCAGAGCATCACTGACATATTATCACCTTGTAAAGTTGTGTGGCAAATGCGTTAGTTGCCTTTCTAACAAACACAGAGCAGCATGAGCATTTTTGAGTGTCTTTCTAGTTATAGAAGCAAGGTGAGTTTAATATTCACTCTCCTATAGCTCTGCTTTGGTCTCCACCAACTTCTGAGGGAAATGTCCAGCTCTTTAGCTACTGATTACTCCACTTTGTTCACCAGCTAGTTGCTAGATTTTCTGCTTTTTGATGGTGACCAAGTGGTGGACAGTGGATTCATCAAAACTAAAACACTAAAATCCACCATAGAAATAAAAGAAACTTGATTCACATAATTCTCTGTGGGCTTGTCGCTATTGGAGACGCTCGCCGCTTTGCATGTAGAAACTTGACCCATTGTTAACTAAGTCATTGAGGACCATGTCTGTTATCAGCTCAGTGCCAGTCATCAATAATGAGTGCACTTCTACAGCATGTAAAGAAAAAAGAGCGTATGTAGGTGAACACTTCAATAAAATTATACTTGCTCTACTTCAAAAATATAGTTTTAACCTATTTATTGAGGAGAACAGTGAGAGGACAGGCCGTCCTACTGCTTGTAAACAAGGCAAAACAAAGCTGGAGTCATGCATACACCTGGACAATGTATATACAGTATACATGTATAAATATAGTCTGTGTTGGACTCAGTGTTCTACCTGAGCTCACTCTGAGATCTGAGATGCAAGACTTGCCTTAAAGCATAGTAGTTTTCAAACATCACATCTACTGTTGAAATCTAGCCCACTGACAGAAGGACCTTTGCTCACCAACAGAAATTTCCACAGAATATGAAGTGAATTGTTTTGGAATTGTTCCTCTCAAGTAAATCACTCCCCAGCGCCTGAGAAAACAGATGCAGGTCTTAAATAATGTTTGTCAGTTTTAGTAATATTCTGGCCAAAGTGCACAGAAACTGAAACAATCGCTTCTTTTAAAGACGGTGGTGCAAAGCAGGAGAGGACGTGGGATCCTTTATTTTAATGATCCAAATGTTACTTTTAAAACTTCTAGGTGTGTTATTCACTTAACTAAAATAAGTAAGTATGAATGTTCAGTACATAGATGAAAAGATGCCACAAAAATTACAAGCTGCGGTAACTAGCTGTGATACAGCGTAAAGCTGACAGCGCTTTGCTGTATTCCTATGTGCCTTGAAGTCGTTACCTCTAAAATATGTGTTTTTTGTAATAGTTTATCATGTGTATACACACCGTTTGTGGTTGGGAATCTCTTCTTCATTCATTCTTGGAACTTTTCTTCTTTTCTTACCCCATCAGACTGCTGCTCTAAATTCATTACACAATGAATAAATCACTCTGTGTCTTCATGAGTCATATTGATGTCCAGAGATCAATCGATAGCCAATGTGATTTCATGCTCAGGTGCAGACAATATGAAGGGAAAAATAAAAGGGAGAGCAATTTCTGTGTGTGGAATCTGAACTGGATTTATCCATGAAGTCCACAATTCACTACATTTAGAGGACAGTAGATGGCAACCAGAGGGGAGAAAGACAGGCGGTGAAAAAGACATACAGAAGCCGAGAGAAGTGAAGAGACAGATGGACACAGAGAAGCTCACACAAGTGAGGGCAAGGAAAGAAAGCAAAAGAAGCAAGGTTACCTATGCTCAGAAGTCCTGCGAGTGAGCGAGACTCCCCGGTGGACATGGGTGTGCATGTGTGAGTGGACATGTTGGCTTGTATGCATAACCATGCATGTGCGTGTGTCTCTGGGTGTTTGGGAGCAACACACCCTCAAGCTCAAGGTTTCCCTTTCGAGCAGAATACAAACTGTCCATAGAGCGCGCCAAGCTGATTCAACTCAAGGATCCTCAGACATGAAGAAGCCGCTGCTGGACACCTGATGTCCTTTACCATGGCCAACACACTCCTCCGAAGCAAAAAGATGCTTTGTGTATGTGTGTGTGCGCGCGCACGTGCACACTTGATTCGATGCAGATTGGTGATATGAGTGTATATTTTCTAAGTTTTATTCCATCATGAATTTCTAGTTTATCAGTGTTGGGGTAATATATTACTTTTGGCTGTGACAAAGTGTGTGTGCGTGTGTGTGTGTGTGTGTGTGTGTGGCTGGCTCTGTCCACACAACAGCACAGTCTGTTCTGCCTTGGTTGGAAAATATATTTATTCAATGCCTTTTTATTGGGCATCAACCTCGTGTTTACGCACATATTGTCAAACAAATAGTCGACTTAAATAAATGCTTCAGGTCGCCGTTATGTCCTTGAGACAGAGCTGAATCACGAGCTGTATAGATGAGCGTGAGACGCCTGAGGAGGAAAAACGTGTCTGATGAAGCTTGTCAGTAAATCCCTGTCAGAAGCAATCATATGGTAGGCTAACACTGTCATAGAGACCAGGTTGTGCTGAGGCTATAGCAATTATTACGCATTATTATTACAAACCAAGCTTTAACTGTAACACATAGCCGAATATAACACTAGCCGTTCTTCCGTGGGCATTTTGGTGAGGATAACACAAAAAGTAGTGTAATCAACACATTGTGACAGTAGTTTTGTAAAGTACGAAAGTTACTATTAATATCTAATGTATAACACTTTGAAATTAACTTGCCAAGATCGTTCTTTATGTTTCTTGTTTTTCTTGCACATAGGGTCATTTTTATGCTAGACAAGCTCTACTGGCACAATGATGTGCAATGCCTGCATTTCATTTATAATTAAACTCACTGCACTACACCATCCACCTGCTGCTGTGAACAATCTGGGGCCTGACGCCTGCTGCCATAGCATTAATTTACCATTTGCTAAATCACCCCCACAAACAGCGATTGTCCAGTCTTAGCTCAGTCACTGTAACTAGCAGGTCTGTCAAGCTTAGGGTTTCTTTGCATGTTGAAAGAAGTGATTCTCTGCATTTACAGTTCGGGGAGTGGTGTCTTCTTTTAGCCTTTCCAAACCAAAAAATATAACTAGCTAACTGACTTACTACAGTTGTAACCTAACCCAGCGTTATTTCCAAGAAGTATTTCATGCAACATTCTGACATGGGTGACGGATTGTGTTAAAAAAAAAAAAAAAAAAAAACTTAAACAGGCATGTGACTAGCAAAGGACAATATTGTTACATACAGGGCACCATCCAGACCTTAACGAGAAATGTTTTCAGTCAAACATCGTCTTTATTTGCCTGTAAAGGTAAACTGCAGGGACACCTGTACAAAACATCCATATAATATAACACCTAATATTATTAGGTAGGTAAATTCATATCATCACTCATACAATATAACTTAATTACATTCATATTGATGCTGAGAATACTATGTGTTAATCATCATCATTTTTTTTATACATTTATATGAGATTAAAGCAAAATTTGTATTGTTCATTTATGTATTAACAAACAGACCGAAGTCCTTTATTTTCACTTGTTCAAAGTATGAGATCTGTTTATCAGAATGTGTAACTGTTGCACTGCAACTCTGAGCAAACCGCTGATACACTGGATAGACTGAGTATTTGGGATATAATGTGACTTAAAATGTAAGTAAGCAAAATGTGAGTATTTCACTACCCAGTTTACATGTATCCTGTATCATAAATCTGGCAAGTTCAATAAACCAAACCACTTGAAAATTGGTTCAAAATTCAGTGAGTTTTGATGATTTTGTTTCTGGCTCAATATACTTACATACATTAGGAAGCATGCCTTCCCTGTACCAATATGGTGGCCAAATCTGAGGAATTGTGAGACTTGCTGTTAGATGTATGGACTCACTGCAGCTGGGGACATGATTTTCAAGAGCAGTATAGACTACAAGAAGAAAAGCAAAGTGCCATCCAGTCACCTCACACCCACAAGCAGCTCTGTCTCACACATGCTTTACAAAGCTGTAATGCAACTACTACAGCAGTAATTTCATTCATCGCACCAGCTATTGTTCTTCAAGACATGTGTGACATTTGTGTTGCACTGTACAGCCCTGATGTCTTCAGATCTGTAGAGAAATTCATGCTGAAAATGAAATGAGACTGACTGAGATTTTGAGAAGTCAAAAAAAATGAAAATCCAAGGTTTCTTATGCTCTGTATATTATCCAAAACATGATTAAGAAGAACACAAGTGTGCATGTAAATGCTCTAACTTGCAGGTTATGTGTTGTTGTTGATGACGAGACACGGACACTCTCCCACAGAGTCCATCTTTTGTTCCGTCTCCTTCATTTGTCTGCATTGTTTTTGTTATGGGAAACACAAAAGAGCTTTGCTGTTAATAATTCATGAAACAGACGTGAAATAGCTCGTGCATCAACAGTGGGAATGGTTCTCTGTGAACTCGTTCTGTCCACCCATTGTTGTAATTTTTTTTTTTGCACTTTTCTTTCTACTCCCATAGCACCTGTTTGTACAGTTACACATGCAGACACAGAGATCCAGAGCCTTGAGGCACTCCCAATGTTGGAGCAACATCTACACACAGGAGACCAATTACAGCAACATCAGGATGTGTGACCCTCAAAGAATTACTAAAACCAAGCAGGGGGAGGCTGGAAGTCTCAGACAAGGACATTGCACAGCTGCAAAATTGTTTTTGTCTTTTGCATTGGGTAAGGAAAAGTTCACTACTGTATACAGCTGTGAAATGTCTCTCCAAGACTGTCCTCTGTTTAGTTTTTTCCTCCCGCTCTTATCTCCCCCTCCTTCCTTCCCTCCCTGGAGGCTGTGGTAGGAGTAGTTAAATAATGCACCCTACCATCCACAGTTTCAGGGTCAGTTATTTTTATGTTCCATTAGTAATCCCTCAACTAGGGGAAGTGTAATCAGAGAGCAGAATCTTACTTAAGAACCGAGAGGCACCAATCTCTCACTGATGAAAATGGAGGGAGGCCTTAGCGGCAGCAGTGGGACAGGACAGCACTTTGAAGTGAAGAATTTGAAAAAAGGTGCCCGCGATTGATTTCACGCAAACAGGTCTGGAAACTTCAAAAGGCTAAAGAAGCTTTTCCCGGGCTTTGAATTTACCACTCACCCTCAAAAACCAGAGAGATAAGACCAGGTTCAAGGAAGGACATTATGTTGCAGAGCAGAATGTGAGTCTTCGGATGGTCAGGTAGCATTTACTAAGACAGGAAACTGGACAGAACAAATATATACAGCTGCAAGTTTGGGAATATTTAAGAAGCAGTACTGGGACGCAACACTCCTACTAAGTGATAATCCTTCAGTTCCAATGCTACATCTCAGATGTGCTACACTTAACAGCAAAACTAACCAAAATGTTTAAGTACAAAACAGAAATACACAAAATCAGACACACACACACACCCTTCTCATGCCCAGGGTTTGATTTTTGTCACCAATATTGGCTGTGCTACAACCCATTTCTTTAAGCCACAGATTTTCCCTGTTAGGTCCTGACTTTTCAGCTGCCCCAAACAGCTTTCACTCCTGTGACAAGCCTGTCAATTAATCGAGGCAAAACGCAGTCACAGAAAAAAGTGGCCCACATCAGCCAGGCCCCTGAAAGCTTGGATTATAACATAAACCGGGGATTTTACCCTTCCTTCTGATGGATTTCTTGCCAGCTCCACAGCCTTCCTTTTGACAGCTAATTATTTCATTAAACATCTTTCGATGGCTCTTTTTGTTTATCTTTCAACAACTTTAGCGGGTTTAAATCCCACTGACACACAGAGTCCTCTGTTTTCAGGCAGCCCAAGTGTGGAGCGCTGTCAGAATATATTGGTCTTGTTTGATGGGACTTTGGTTAAGGTTTAATCACTCATCTAGCATGGGGTGGGGGGGTTACTGTTTGTGTTTGCATTTGCAGGGGTCAGTGTTTGTGTGAGCTTTATAAAGGCAAAAGGGAAACCTTTGTCATATCTCTATGTGACACCATCTTTGACGGTGTACCCACAGCTAAGGCTCGGGGCGCTCCCACACACAGTGTGTATCACTGACTGTAAATGTTCCCATACAAGTCTTCTAATCTTTGCCTTGACACGAGCAAATTCCAGCTTTTCATACCCACCAGTACGAGTGGTTGTCATTGCACGTCTGTCAAGAATGCACAATGACGGAGGTGCTCTTCACTGTACTGATATATGAAAAAACCTCTAACATTCAGGCACATTGTGCAGAACTCTAAAGATTGTGCCAATTGTGCTGGAGCTGATCTGTCTTTGTGTTTCTGAAGGTTTCAGAAATGTAAAAAAAAAAAAAAAAAAAAAAAAAAGCTGTGATAGTGAAAAGAATATTTGATGAGAACCATAAAAATCAGGCTTTACATTGTGGGCTTCTTAATTAGATTCAGAAGGTTATGTGTAAATAATGTTTAATAAGACTGAATAAGCTGTGTAATCATTGTTATACTTTTCACTCATATACAGAGTCTTTGATGATTAAAAAAAAATAAGAATAAGGTTTGTCTGAAAGTTAAAAGAGATGGAGAGAAGACAGTTACTGGCCTATTAGTATTTCACTGCTGTCTGCCTACCAATCACACAGACTCAAGCTCAAGTTATACTTTCTCTGTAGCCAGAGTGTGTGGCAGAAATGTCCATGTCCTCCTTTGGCTTCGGTCTATGTGTACAGTCTTGACTTGGATATTAACCTTCAAACACCACTGTGGTTTATTCTGAACTGTCCGTTCAAGTCCACGTCAGTTATAGAGGATATCAGGGCCTCTACTGTAGGAATGCTAACATTTTGGAAGTGACAGGGACCAGTGTTTCTTCTCAGGCTGAGAACATAATGTGGTGGACAAAAGTAAATAGTTGGGATTCTCGGCTCATTTCAAATTTTAAAAAATTTCCAATTTTTTGACGTGAGTTTCAGAGTCGCACCGTTTGTCAACCTTAACTCAAACCGAGCAACTCTAATGGACTTAGTCATTTTGCCCAAGACTTTTTGGAGGCTGGAGCAGCAACGAGAAGTCATTTTCCCACTAAATGCAATATTCTGGCTATTTTCTTCGCTTCAATTTCAACAGCATTTCCACACCGACATTTGACAGAACATTAAAACGCAGCACAGGCAGCACAGATCAGATCTGTGCGCAGCAACACTGCAGGAACAGTTGTTAGTAAGTCCCATCAGCTTGTAGGTAGTGTTATATTTCATGCAGAACTAAGCAATCTAACACAACTTATTAACAACAAATTTGAAATCAGGATGACTGATGGCTTTCCACGGGGACAGAGTTTCCTTCAGGAAACTGACATTTCATCTCTAAACAAGGTATCTCTCACTCACACTCTCTCTCTTTCCCTCTCTCACACACATCACACTTCCAGTCGGCTTTGATTGCCTCTCTCCCACCAGTCTATTTGACTGGCCATCACTGTCTCTGCATCTCTGTGTTGCATGCTTCTTTACAGAAGTGAGTGTCTCTTTTGCTTCATGTCTGGTTTCCCACTGGACCCTCTCTGCACTCCAATTAGGTTTGTCACTCAACTACTGTGGATGGGATTAAGGGAAAGACAGAGGGGGAGGGAGGGGGAGAGATACAGAGTTAGAGAGAGCAGGGTGGGTTGGAGCAGCTTTTAGAAATATAGGGAAAAAACAAGAATGTGCACCAGGGCAATACAGAGCCAGAATGAGAGCAAAGGGAAAAAAGAGAGGGGGGAAATTATAGTGAGTACAAGCAAGAGGCTACAAGTGAACAGCTGGATTTGGCCTGGAGGACTTCTGAATAATGTGGTGCCATTAAACCCACTGTCATCCATTCTCCTCCCCTCACCTTGCTGCCTATTTTCCCTGTTTTATCCCTTTACTTTAATATTCCCATAACATGCATACTGTATGCTCTTGCATATTCCGTGAAGCGGATTTACGTCTAGTCAAACCACATATGTACAATAAGCTGCAATGCTGCCTTATACCCCAGCTATTGTAGCGTACAGTAAAAATGTCAAAGCAGTAAACGCTTCCTATGAAGATGTACAGTCTTGTTGGCTTTAGGCAACCCTACATACAGTAATATCGTATAAATATTTGATAGTTCAGATGTTGCGTGTATATTATGTTGATGGTGTTGTTGTTTCCGAGGCGAGGGAGAGATGGAAAAACAGCAGGAGGAGGGAGAACACTGGCAGCTGTTCGACTGTTCGTCAGAGTGCTGGCTGCTCACCTGCCGCTGAACTTTGACCTGGTCATAATGCACAGCTGCTCACCCCAGTAGAGTTATGTCACATGTTGAAAATAAAAGCATTGTAAGTAAGCCAAAATTGTCCAAGAAGACACAACAGAAGCCATAGCAGCTGCATGAGCCAACTTGCTGACATCAAAGACACTGGTCCAAGGAGAAACTGCTTATTTGTTGCCCATCTTGCTTTTTCTTCATAAAAACAAATCAGAACAACGTCACTCAGATCTAATGTCTTAAGATTAAATGTGTTTCATGGCATTCCAACTACAAATATGAAAGGCCATACGCTGATAAACAAGACTAAGAGTCTGTAGCCACGCTAGCGGCTCTGTGAGGCTGTACTTTGACACAACAGTGCCTTGAGCGAAACTCTAACATCCGCATACTAACATGCTCAAAATGACAGGACTATTACTTTGATGTTCTTCAGATGTAATGTTACCATGCTCAGCATCTTAGCCTAAAACACAAAGTTCAGCTGAGTCTAACTGGAATGTCATCAGTTTTCCACGTATTTGGTCAAATTCTATGAATATTTGAGGGTGATAAATGAAAGGACAGGGGATTTAAAGTTATTACTGTTCATCCACTGGGGACCATGACTGTACCAAATTTCACACCAATCAATGCGGTAGTTGTTGAGATATTTCGATAAAATTCTTATGATGGTGCTATAGAAAAAGTCAGGGGGTAGTTTAGGGACCTTTGATATCTGTACAAGATTTCATGGCAATCTGTCCAATAGTTGAAAATGTATTTCACTCTGACCAACCTCATGGTGGTGTTATAGGAACACAAGTCATTAAGATACGTCTTGTGGGAACCATGAATGTCTGGACAAAACTTAGTGCTGATCCATCTGGTAGATGCTGAGATATTTCATTGAATAGGTGAAACATCGGGCTTGCTGATGGCAGTAGAGAAAAATACAAAAGATCACTAAAGACATTAGAAATAATCCTCCAGCGACCTTGAATATCTAAAACAAATTTCAGGGCAATTCATCCAAGAATATTTCACTCTGATACAAACAACTATTCATCCTCTGGGGACCAGGAATGTTTCATGGCAACCCATTGAATTGTTGAGATACTTCCGTCTTGTGCAGTGGTGGACCAACCAACTGATCAGCATTGCTGTCCCCAGAGACATCGTGCGAGTGTGGCCAATAAGAAGAGGAAAGAATGTGAAGTAGAGGACAAACAGAGGAGAGAAAATGAAACCCACTGAACAACATGAGCCCTGAAAGTTTTTTCTTTTCCCATATACTTCTTATTTCCACTCACCCAGACTGCTCTACCTTAAATTAAGGGAGAGTTCAACAAGGCAAGGCTGTGCAATAATTTGAAACTTTAAGAAATATTGAGGCATGACCCATTTACTGCGAGGAGGCAGTCTGCAGTGGTGACTTCAAACAATGTTGTATTTTTATTTGACTTTGCTCTGTGGTCTGCTTCATTGCCTGTAACCTGTTTCTGGGACAATGATTTACAAAACATCCCCCAAGAACGCCAGCAGCCAAGACTTAACAGACTTTTGTAATAATTGATCTTACGATGTTTGATATGAAGGTGAACAGGCTGCAGTTTGTTTTCCTTGTTGGAAATGTTCCAATCACTAGTTTGTGATTTTAAAGAGAAAGCATCAAATGAAGCAAACAACAATGAAGATGTCAAGCATTCATATTGCTTTTTTAAACTTTGAAGTTATGAGGGCTTTCTGTGAGGTGCGTGGTATCCAATTTAAGTTTTGCTATTAAAATGCATGTTTGGGTATGCCAAGGTGCTGCTCGTGATGTGATCAAGACGCAACCTGTTAGGCAGAGAGACGTCACTTCGGTTTTGTAGGTATGGAGAAAAAAAAAACAGTCATTAAAAAGTGACAAAAAGAATTTGTGCTCTCACAGCAAATACTGCAGACCACTCTAACCAAAGGCCAGACAGTGCTAATTTTGTCAACGGAAATTTTAACAATGAGTATTAGTTGACATCCTTTTATTTCATGTCTAAATTGAATCTCTGTTCATTATGCCCTGAGGAGCAAAGACAAGACAAACTAATTGGCGTTGTTTGGATGGACAACCCGTGAAGTTAGATCACAGTCGTCATCTCAATGAATGGGTTGCTTTCCTTTTTAACCAATCACTTACCCACAAGTGCAAGCACAAATTCTCACTGGCTCCATGCATCATTCTCATTGGATGATGCGTTTCCTCATGCAAGCCTCCAATATAACTGAGGTGGGCGAGATAACTGTTTCAGAGCTTATTGAACAATCACCATCCTGCGATGTAAATATCAACAGTGTATGTGGATTGATTCGATATATCTACCATATTGACCGAAATATATGGCCATATATTTATGTTGATATAACATTTCTCCTGGCATCATCTTATTGTCAGGGACTTGACAACTGCAGTGCACATTCCCATTGACCTTCAGCGTGACTGGGCTTGTCAATAAGCTACAGTGTTATGCTAGTGACAGTGACAACAAAGGTACAGAGATCACGGGGGACACAAAGATGTGAGAAAAGTGGATCAAAAGTAGGTCAAGTTAATAAAGGCTGGAGACGGAGTTATGACGGCAGTTTTAAGATGATTGTGATCAATGCAGCAGAATCATTGAACAACTGTGAAGAGGCTAAAGAGTACGATGTCACAGAATGTCATGTCCGAAAGTGTTGAGCCCCAAAAGACAGTTCAAATGGCAATAGCCAGAGACAGGCTTTCCGTGATCCAAACACGGGCCACTTCCAAGAGCTTGACAGGAGAGTGTGTGAATATGTGACTGAAAAACAAAATGAGGGACTGCCTGTTACAAAGCAGTTATACAGCTGAAAGCTTTAGAAATCGCCAAAGAGCTGAACATACCCAGCTAGCTTCGATGCACCGTAATGGCCTCGTCCTCGGACGCAGGACAACCCTTGCCCAGCGTTTGCCCTCCCGATCTCAGAGAGAAGCTTGTGAGTTTCCAGCGGTATGTGATTCAAGTGAGGTAAATGCTTTCATATCCTCCAAATGCTTTCCATTGACACTTGATTGATCAAGTCCAAAAACAAGTTCAGGACATGAACAGCGACCTGCTCATCATTCCAAGGGGCATGACACCCCGGCTACAGGTGCTGGATGCGGTCGTCAATAAGCCATTCAGGGATAATCTGCACGAGAGCAACATGGAGCTCTTGTCCGTTAATCACGCAATGACCCTGACTGGGAAAATTCAGGAGTCTGCAGCACGTCTCCTCTGTGAGCTGCTCTTCCAGGCATTTGATGCAATCAGCACAGACAGCATCATTAATGGATTTAAAAAATGCTGCATATCAAATGAACTGGACGGCGGCGAGGACAATATTCTGTGGGAGGGGCCAGTGCAACAGGCAGATGGGACTGATGCAGACGTGTGTGAGTTACAGCAGACAGTCAGAGGAGCCCCAGTTTTTTTTTAATGTTAAGTGGCGTTTAAAAAGTCAGGCTGATATGATAGACTGAGTGTGTTTGAGTCTGTTGGTTTCTTGTTGTTTGATTGTGCCCTGATTGAGTGGTTACACAATGGTTTGTTAATGGACTTGTTAAAGCACTACGTTTGGTCTGATTCTCTGACATGTGAAGGTTGTAACAGTAGGCAGGCTGTAGCATACTTTATATTATTTTTGGAACTTTTTTTCTTGAATAATTTAATGTAGATACTCACTATATTAGATTGAGATGTGTATAAACATGACATACAGTACATCTGGAATTTTATGTATTTGAAGTGTTCTTGTCTTCACAAAGTCTAAAAACAGGTGTTTAAAAGGAGGCTGGCTGTCGTATAATCAGGATTGTCTCATATTTGGACCAGTAGAGTATAGATAAATTCTCTTTTAGGGCTAAATTCTATGTTATTAGCCTGTAACTCAAAGTTTGTCGAGTTAGGCAACGTTAGTGATTAGCTTGCCTTGCACTCTTAACATACAGTTATACTCGGTGGAGTCGAGCTTATGGTGAACATTTACTCCTTCTGAAAGATGATTTATGAAATGTCTCGAGTCATAACTCATTCTGCGAATGTTTAACATAATTCAGTATTAATTTCATCTCCTTGTAACGTGAATAAACGTGATGTTTTCCAGATAATGCTCGTCTCCCTCAACGACACACTTCACACATTTTTACACTGCAGAGCTCCACCGAGTGAAACATGACGCCAAATTCAGGAGAAGACTTCAATAATATACAAAAGGTCTGTCTTGTCAGGTAATAATAATTATCGGTGTCTGATAACCAATCTCTCCTGTAATTCATCACACGGCGTGATGACAGAGGGGCCCTTCACAGCCTGATAATTTGATTGCTATAACATGTGTAATATCAATAATATCGGATGGGATCGTTTTGCATAACCAAACATGCAGAGGCAGTAAAGGGTTGTTGTGTGTGGAGATATAAGCAGAAAGTAAATATGCCCTGCGAATGAGGGGTAATTGTATTGCGCTTTTTCAAAGAAATATTGGGCAGTCATCTTTATTTGATATGAAAGAAGCACGACAAGGTCTGAAAAACTACTATCAGTTACTTTGATGGATGTTTACAATACAGAGTTACAGTTAGCATTGTACTCATCTATAACTGCAGAGATCTAGAAACATCATTTGTTGACCATTTTTTCCAGCTTATCTAAACCATTTAATTTGGCTTTATTTGGAAATCACTGTTACTACAACTGCTACTATAGCAACTACATTTGGTCAAACTTAAAGCAGGAAATTGGACTTGAAAGGCCCTGAAAACATATTTTCTCAATCACCCTCTTCCTCAGAGTGATGGGAACCTACGTGTGAGAAGTGTTCTGCCAAATTTCACGTGAGAGATTGACACATTTCTGTTTTTCTCTCCGCTCTTCTCACTGTTTTGAAGTGGGTGGGGTTCAGTCGGAAAAAGGTGATGTCACACACTTCATGCATCAGAAAGGATTTTGCTACAAAATCAGTGACAGTTGTTTGGTCACTGTCAATCAAATGCGATCAATACACCCACACAGTCCCGATGACGAACATTAGAGTCATAGTAAATAATATCTAAAACTGCTTTTTGTTTAATGCTTATTTGCTCATGAATATTCATGTTAAAGACAAATACTTCAGATTTGAAGCCAAGTGTTCAGCAGGGATGGATGTGCCCAACAAACAGCTTGGGTTGTGATTTTCGCTTTGGTTTTCTCTTTCAAATAGATTAGATGAACCTTCTTAACCAATGAAATTGCCTGACTACTCATTGCCCAGCTGGACCAACTTTTCGTGATGTCGCCGCGTCCACCATTGCAATACTTACTTTGGTGAGTACAATGTTGTCATGAACTGAAGAAAATACTGCAGATAATTATTTCTAATATGTAAAATTTGCTTTGGGATTTTGCATTTATTCCTTTGATTTTGTGCAATCTCATATGATTACCATATTAGATGTCAGCAAGAGCGCTGAAATGTGAGTCTTGCAGGCTGACAGGAGTTTGAAGTGGGGCTGCTGCTCTGCACTGTGCTCTGGTCTGCAGTGTAATTTGGTGAAGGCCCTGAATAATACAGAGGGTTTTTTTATTATTAATAATTCCAGGTAAGTTGCGCTTGTAAAAATGCATGAATATTTTTTTTAAATGGAGAAAAAGGCAAAAAAGCAGACACCACACATAAATTTGATAAAAATGAAAAAAAAAAAAAAAAAAGAAGCCGTATCATATGACGTGATCAGCATTAATGTATTAAGATCAGCCCAAACATCAGGTCTGTTTTGGGTTAATAAGCTTTTACTGTCAGCTTTATTGAAACTGCTTGTGACTATAATTCAATAAAGAAATTCTTTGAATGTAGATAACAAAAAGTCACACTAAATTGAACAGCCAGCTTAACCCTACTTAACAAACAAAAGAAGGTGGATGAAATAAGATTGGCTGGGTTTATGCCCCACCACCTCCCCGCTCCTTCCCCTTTTTTACTCTTTTGGTTCCCTCCCCGTCTTCTCCACTCAAGGTGTATTTGCAAGCATATGTTCAGGTTCAGTCAATATTTCTTTACCCAGGTTCTAATGCTGTAACCAGAGCAATTGCCTGCTTGAGAGATAGGCTGCCCCACTTTGAAGTGTATAAGGTACTCAGTATGCGTAGGTGAAACTGTAAATGTGCTTATCTCGTGTCAGTGTACGTGTGTGCGTGTGTGTGTGTATGTGTGTGTGTGTGTGTGTGTGTGTGTGTGTATGTGTAGGTGTGTGTGTGTGAGTGTCTCTTCTTTGTGTTTGCGGGTGCAGTTCAATAGATAAGCGGTATCCTGAATAGGTTGAGTAATAGCATTAGGTTGTGAACAAATTCATGTGACAGTGTGTGTTTATGTGTGCGTGCGTGTGTGTGTTTGCGTGCATATGTACAGCAGTAAGTCTCTTTTACAAAGAAGTTCTCTACAAGGAGTTCACAGTAAGGGACAAAGAAGTAAAGGTGTGTGTGTGTGTGTGTGTGTGTGTGTGTGTGCGTGTGTGTGTGTGTGTGTGGCAGATGAAAGAGAGAGAGACAAAGAGAGAGGTGGAGAGAGAAAGAAATAGAAAGAGAGGGAACTACTCAGTGTGAAAAACAACCTTGGCTGAAACAGCATGAAGCTTTTAAACCACTCAGAATTCTATATCACGCCAAAGTATCCAAGGACAATCATGAATACCCTCCACCACACACACAAGTGCACAAGCACACACGCACACACACACACACACACACGCACACACTGTCCGCTGGATCCTAAAGCCAACCGCTTAGCCATTTCGTTTGGAGTACCTCCTCGCAAACTAAACAAATCACTCCACTTGACATGTGGCCTTTTCACCTCGTTTAGCGCCACAACCTGGTGACAACCTTCGCGCAAAATCCAAAACTCTAAGGGCAGTGACTCAAACATCAAGCTCCGCTAATGTGATAATCAATGGAGAGAGAAAAACAAACGGTCAAAGTGCTCGAGCTGGTAAATAAAAAAGGCCTCGCGAACAAGGTTCGATCAAGCGGGCCTCGTCGGAGACCTTGAATGACGGGGGAGAGAGAGGGAGAAGTGTGAGAAATGGGAAGCAGCAGAGAAGAGTCAGGAAGAAAGCAGCACTGAGACTGCGTGTGAGGAGGTGATGCAGGGGTGTGTGAGGAGCAGAGGGGGGAGACACAAGGCTAGATGAGAGGGAGCGAAGGGCCCAGTGGCAAATCTCTAAGGAGAATATGATGTGATTTATGGAGGCCATTACACTGAAGGACAAACAAATGGGGGTTATTAGCGGCGTATCAACAGATGTGCTTGTGCATGCACACACACACCCCTACTGTCCATACACACACACACACACACACACACACACACACACACACACACATATATATATATATATATGCTGGATGGGGGACAGTAAATGCTGTGCAGAAGTTTATGTGTGATGAATGGGGATTGAGGATATAGCGTAGGAACTAAAAGCCCACTGCTTTTAGCAGATCTCTGCCAGTTTTCAGTGTAATTACAAAATTTGGTTTGATTCGTAAATAGCTCTGTCAGTCTGCTGTTCGATTACAAATGAGGTGTGGGCAACAAGTGGGCATGCTCTATCTGACTTTTTGTGCAATTTCAAGATGAAGCTGCGGTGGAGGCACCCCATAAGCAGTGTGATTCGACATCATCTGCGCGCGAACGTGTGAGCGTGCATTCGTCTGCAGAGGAAAGTTAATAGTGTCGTTGTTCTCAGTACAGAGGTGCATCATGGCGGAAAACTGACAGAAACTGACAGTGAAGGGAAAAACCGACAGAGGAAGAGAGAGGAGCAAAAGGAGACGGGGGAGGACAGAATAGAGGCATACATACAAAATAGGAGGAAAGACAGAGGCGGACATACAAAGCAAAAAGAGAGTGAGAGAGAGAGAGAGACAGAACAAGAGGTGCCAGTTTGCAGATGAGAGGCTTGGAAGCCAGAAGGCAATTTAAACAGGCTTGGCTCCCTCTCAGGCATGACAGACTGCTCATTCCCCATCCTCACACACACGCACACACACACACACACACACACACACACACACACACACACACACACACACACACTGATACAAAGTCATTCATGCATGCTGGCATACAAAACTACTAAGAAAAGTTAAACAACCAGAAACACTCAAGAAGCACAAGTGTGCAGGCAGTTGTCACCAAAAAGTACAAAAATGTGCAGATGCATATGCAAAAAGCTCAAGCTTTATGGAAGTGTGAACTATACAGCCACACAAATCCTTTCAATCCCCCAAACTCTGCATATATAACAAAACGCGTGTGCTCAAGCGAAGAAATACACGTATTCACGACTTACATAAACACAACACACGCGCACACATATATCACCTTAATCGTTATCATTTCACAGCTTCAGACTGGGAGCACACTGAATCAGCTATTGTGTGATGGCAGACACACTAATGATTATTAAAAATCTATATCCAATGCACTCTCGCTTTCTCCATTTGGGCAGCTTGCCCCTCACCACAGCCCCCGCAGACAATAACAGGAATTTTAGCAAAAAAGCGTCATTGTGTTCTCTGGCAGAGAGAAATGAAAGAGATGGAATCTAACCTGTCCCTGTCACAGAGCACTTACTCCAGTCAACCTTTGACTTTGATTGACCAAAGGCTCTTTAATTTGCATCACTTGTATTCCGAGCACAGCACACCTCACTCCTCTTCGTTCTCTTTTCTCACACCTGACTTCAATATTATTGAGCTGGATTCATTTTCTCTGAAATTCAATCTCTTTGTGTCTGTCTGATGCTGTGGGTCTCTCTGTCACCTGCTCGTCCTCTCTCGGCTTGGATATGATCAAAGTGGCCACTTATTGCATTTGTCTATTCGCAGACACATTTGTGGAACCCCGCACCGGCCAATATTAAATAAATAAACAAGACCTTAAGAAATAATCACGGAAATGAATGCAGTGAAAAACTGAAATCATGCGCATGTTAGCCATTTTTTATGGGGTGTTAATGTGTTAATATCAATCCCTCCAGCATTTTCAGTCCACATGCAAGTTGTTGTGGTTGCTGACAGCAGTTAAGTTAAAGATTTATGTCAATCAAAGAAACACGTCAGTTGAAGACGAGTTATCTTTGCAGGTCTCTTACAGTCACCTGCTGTGCTGATCTCACCCAATGCTTTTCCAAGTGAAACTTGGAAAAGCATTTTAGCATTTCAGGCAGACTGTGGACGTTTGTGACATCATGAAAGTTCCTTTGAAGATGGAACCCACTGCTGGATAACATGTCAGAAAAGGAAGGTTTTAATTTTCCCCTGAGGTCTGTGAAGGATGGCGAGCCTATATGTGACCGAATCAGAGTGATGTACGGAGGGCTGAGGTGAAAAATGATTAAACAAACTAAAATTCTGTTAATAGTATTATTATTAAACATTCATCCTCCTCTTAAGGTGGTGTCTTTTAGCAGCAGGTTTCACAATCGCAGCAGTGGTCATTTTTAATAAACTGGCTTATTGTGTGTGTGCACTGTTTGTATGTGTTGTGACAGTTGGCTCGGTTTTAATTACGTTAACATTGTTGCTGCTCAACTTCTAGCTCCAATTTAGCTCTGGCTAAACTTGGTAGCAATTGTTGATCTGCTAAGAGAGGCTAGTCAGTGATTCTGAAAACCACCACTGCTGAGAAAAGTGACATTATGAACTAAAAACTTTTTTTTTTTATGACCATTTAGGTGTTCCAGTAAGTCATGGCAGTGAGTCAGCACTGAGAATAGCAGGATCCTGGAGCTGCAGGCCAGAATGTCTGGGTATAGGTTTTCATCATTTTTGGGGAATTACATAGACTTAATTCATTTCCTGGAGACTTAACCTAACCATAACCATGACCACTACTTGTCTAACCCCTAACCTTTACCCTAATCTTAACCTCAACCTAATCCATCCCAAGTCTTCACCCTAATGATTTATGTTATGGGGACCTGCATTTTGTCCCCACAATGTGAGTAATACATGGACACACACACACACACACACACACACACACACACACACACACCCATACCCCATACCGACACACCTTCAAGGCAAAATTTCCCAGACACTTAACAGAGGGGTTCTGGAGAAGGCCACGTTTTCAAAATGAAAGTCCCCATATGGTAATTGGTGCTTCACATATGGGCTGTGGAATAAGATGGATTTTCAAAATAAAAGCCCCATTCCGACACAGGAGCTGTTTTCAAAATAGAAGCGCCTGGACAGAAATGAGAGCATACAAGGGGCCCTGGAAGCACTTGGGGCTATTATAATGATGAAATAAAAGTGGGTTTTTAAAATAAAAATGACTCCTATGGAAAACAAACAAACAAACAAAATTATCAGAACTGCGCCACGATGATTGATCTGATTTGAGTATAACTTAACTCAGTTTGTTCATCCTTTGTATTAATTCTTATTGACTTATTTGTTCAACATTTGCCTGTCATACACCTTCCTGCACCCATTTCACACTTAATTCTATCATTCCTATCACCAAACCAGCAGTCATGTGGAGTCTGCTGGTCGATTAAAATACGGCCTGGCACTAACAAGTCAGGCCTTGCAGAAATTATGCACCAGCTGGTCAACCATTTTACGTGTCCATGCACAAATAAACTCCAGTCATTAGGCTTATATGGTGCAAGTGAATCTGAGCAACGAGTGCGTGTGTGGCCCTGAGTGAATTTGCAAGTGTTTGCATATATGCAGTGCACTAACACAAGGGTCTACAAGGTTAATGAAAACAGGTTCCAAATACATTCATTCGGATGGCAGGAGGATGGAATAATGGATTATGACTGCTTGGCTGGCTGACAACCACTTATTAACATGTCTGACACAATCTTGGACTGTCTGTCTACCTGCCTGGGTTCCTTCTCGCACACTTTTTGTCAGTCTCACCAGTCTGCTGCCGCGTATCCAGTTACTTGCGTCCGTACTCTTGCCAGTCCATCTCTGTCTGTGCTGTATGTTTCATTGTCTTCGTAGGTCTTTACCTCAGGCTGGCTTTCTGCCTTTCCCATCACCAGCGACTGGTTTTTCTTTTTATCTCTTGCTTGCGTTTCTCATCTCCTGCCATCATTGACCAACCTGTCCAATGTAATCTAACGCTTCTTCATAGGGAGCTCAGCTGCATACTTAGATTAAAACCTGCAGATAGAAGAAATAAGGAGACAGAGCAAGAGAGATTGGTAAATAAAACAATAGCTTTGAGTTTTTCCTCAGGTACGGGTAACAGGCACTTTCCTCTTTCTTCGCTTCATTCCAGCGTAAGTGACTCCCTTTCAGCTCTCTGATACAGTTCAAGTTAGTGAAATTGCATGTTGCATTTCCCTCTCCATTTAAGCCAATTTTACATTAGTTCACTCTCTTTGTATGGGAATCAACAGGTAGTCTTAAAATCCTATTTCCATTGGTAAGCCTCTCAACTCTAATGCTCTTGCACTGAGAGCTTCTTTGTGCCTGTTAAATGTGTGTGAGATGGAGAGTGGGGGTGCATGTACATTCATACTGTAAGTAATATTGGTATGTATGTGTGTGTATATGTGTGCATTGCATGCATATGTGTGTGTGCGCGCATGTGTGTGTGTGAGAGAGAGCTTTCAGTGGTGTTTGATAATGTGCTGCCTCACCATGCCGTTGCCAAACCCTTTCAGCATACTACAGTGGTCCCTTCACCTCCACAACCTCACCCCCTCACCAACCCATCCAATGCAGTCCTGTGAGCCACCCTCCATTCGCCTGACAGTTGCCATGGTGACCATCACTACACCATAGAGACAGTAGTGGGAAGCTGACTGGGAGGGTGGAGAGGGGAAAGCAGCATTTTGGGATGAGAGAAAGATGATAGCAGGTAAGGACGGGGATGGTTGGTACAAAGAAAAGAGTGGAGGAAATGCTGAAGGAGATGTCACGGCGGCCGTGCAAGGGCAGCAGGGGTGAGACGGAGGAGGTGATGGAGGTGAGGGAGGCTCTGACACAGAGAAACACAGACAGAGAACCAGAGAGCCGCAGAGAATGAGTGGCCAACACCAGACGGAGAGACTGTCAGTGCATGCTTTTTGTAAGCGTGAAGTCCTTCTTTTCTAGCAGTAGCAAAAGAAAAGTAAAATCCCCATTCCGAGTCGTGTATATTTCCCACATGGGGGAAATGGACTTCAGATGTGTGTCCCTTTTCAGTGAACACTAACCTTGAAAGCTATTTCAGAAAAGCCATTATTCATCTAACCAGCCCCCAAGTTCAATTTCAAAACTTAGTTCTCCGGCAAAGCCAAACACGGCAGTACATCACAAGACGAACTGCGGAGAATATATTGCATTAGCTTTATTTACTGTGTGCTCTTTCAGGAGACAATTACAATCTGGGGCAGGAGGGGCGAGGAGTAGTAAGAGCAGAGTAGGAGTAGGAGGCTGCTGGTCGCTTTGGCACTTAACTAAAAAGCTGCATTTAGCACAGGTAAATTATAGGGCCTATTTCTGTTGTGAGCCTGTTATGAATGCTCCAGCATCTCTGCACCTCTTTTATGCCGGTGGCTCTGTGTGTCTGTCTGTCTGTGTGTGTGTGTGTGTGTGTGTGTGTGTGTTAGTTGGAGAGGAAAAGCAAGTGGAAATGCGCGTTTGCTAAATACGTGTATATGTGTGTATAGATATGCGTGTGTGCCTTCCCACACCGCCCACAAATAAACCTCGCACGCCAGAGGGCCAAACATCAAGGCGCTGTTGTTCCTTATTAGGAGTCCCAGTGGCTTCAACAGAATTAGCAGAAAGAAACGAGCAGTGCCGCGCCCTCAGATGAGCTGATCTCAACACTGATACCTGTCACATTTAAAAGCCTCAGCCTGCACACCATAGAGAATCAGATTTGTATATGCAAAGGGCAAATACATTAGCAGAAACACAAACCTGTCACTTGCATTTCCCGAGCATGCTCTGACAACAAGGGATGCAGCGACAGAGATGGGAAAATGCGTCTACAGACAACAAAAACACTCTTTTTATCCCAAGGTTTTTGCTTCAAGATAGGAAATTATATGAGCGCTGGAAAACAAAACAAGGCAAGTGTCCCTCTGGTGCACGTCTGAAAGTCCTAATATTAAGTCACTAAGGGCACGAGGTAATGGAAGGAATAATTCTTAACTTGGTGAGTCATGTAAAGCTGCTTGTGGAGTCTAAGTACGGCGCACATTTGTCAGAGAGAGAGAAGGAGAGAGAGAGGTTGCCTCACGAGCGAGAGCACGATGACAAATATTTCAATCTGGAAGGAATATGCCTTGCAGTTCCTTTCCCAGCGCATAGACCAAATGATCTGTGTTTCAGTGCTGAGGAAGTAGGAATCAGCACTGGGTTCCATGGTGTTTGCAGAATATTCTCAGCATTTGTGGTTTCTTGCTTGGAGTAACAGATGGGTGGGGTTTAGCACATGGGACAGAAGAATGTGCGGCAGATAGTAGCAACAGTCACGGCAAATAAACGCTGACATTTGAAGGTGATTCTTGTTTGATTGGTGACTTGAAAAGCCTGCCGATGTGTCAGATAATATTTCATCGCTTAAATTATTTCAGTGGGCAAGTTTAAAGTCCCTGAAAACTTGCTCTCAAATCTTTAGTGTTTGTAACAATAAAGGAGTACTCCATCAATGTTTCACAAGGAGGACTACCTGTGAAAACAACGTTATCTCAGCTTTGGCCTCAGATTTAAAATTTTTAACAGCATGACTGTGGAGCAAACTAGAGATGTAGGATTTGTGGAGAATCAGGCATATAAGAGAGTCTAATGTGTGTTCTCTGAGCTAGCCCAGACGCTAAAACTTGGGATATCTTAACCTCTGCTGCTTTAATTTTGACCATTCATTTTTCAATCTGTCTCTGAGAGTCCTCCAGCTTTATGAAAGTGCAATATTAAACCGTATGACCACCCCTTTATTTTTCCACGACTAAAGGCACAACAACCAATGCTGAAGTTCAGAAAAAAACGTGTCCTTAGTATTTTAACAGTCATACACTCTAATGTAAGATAATCAACTTGATCAGGACAGTGTGAGTGTGGATTGATCATTCGTGATTGAGATTGGTCTGGTGACATCAGCAAACAGCTCTGTGAATGTCACCACATCCTCATTCTAATCAGGCCAAAATCCTGATTGGTGCACAGACACAGAAGACATCACTATTCAATTCAAACCAGTGAGAAGAGGCATTACAAAACCACAAATCACATTAACGAACACTGAATACTGAGAGCTGTCTCTCTCACTCACACACACACACACACACACACACACACGCATCCATATGTGCATGCAGAGCACATAAACACACACACACATACATACCACTAAGACTTTGGCATAACATGTTGTGTTCATGTATGACCCGGTTGCTTGAGTAAAAAGCTGAGTGAGGAAATAAGTTTTAAGGGTCTTTAATTGAATATAACACTAATTTGTACACAAGACCACAGTACAGCATCACAGTGTAAGAATGCCATATTTCATTAAAAAAAAAAAATGTTAATTTTCCATTATTAAGGTTCACATGTAAGCAAGATGGTTGGTCGGCGTGGTCAGCCTGCAGCTTCCCCTGGAACGGCAATGGATGCAAGGGACTCCCATGATCCAAGAGGAGGCTGAGTGTGGGGTGGATCATGCTGCAGGAAATGTTTCATGCACTCCCAACGACAATTAGAAGTGGAACACGGTTTGGCAAAGGCTATCTGTGACACGGGGGAAGAAAAGGAACCTGCTCTACAGCTGTGCACGGTGTCAAAATTAGTTACCTTGACAGTTGCTGGTGTATGCGTGATGTCAAGTTGACAATGATGTTATCGCAAAACAAAGGAAATAATTTGACAGGTGGGAAATGTTGGTTTATCCCCCATGTGTTGTCAGCGAGGAAGGATGTGTCAATGACAAGCTGCACTGATGCAACCTGGAGAAATAGGAGATGAAAAGCACACTTCCTGTGTGGCCTAATCAGGTTCCTGTGTGTCTGTAGCCACCGGTGGCACACACACACACACACACACACACACACACACACACACACACACAGCTCTCTCTAACCCTATTATTTCAGACACACACACACAAAAAAGCCTGAAAGGAGATAAACAAATTGCAGTCTGCATTCCTTGTCCTTGACACTTCAAAATAATGCAAGGACAAATATATGGAAAATTCTTAATTCATAACGCTGGGCTTTTTGAAAAAGCAATGATGAAGCAATCAAAGTGAGGAGTAATTTTAAAAGCAAAGCTAATGCAGCAATCAGCTTTGGGTGATTTGTCAATAGCAAGCAATTCATGTCTCTGCTAGAGTGCAATGCCCCACAGGTAAACAAGGGGAAAAAAATGAGATGCGTTCAAGTGCGCTCTTCCTCTCCGCCACACACAAACACACACACCCACACACACAGGCACACGCACACACACACACACACACACATAGACAGACAGACACACAAACCTCTTCAGCTGTTGTTGTCAGCATGTTAATCAGGCTTTGGTGTGGTTGTAGCCCTGAGGCGCAGTGTGATATAAACACAGATAGAATAAATATCTGATTTTAGTACCTTTAAATGACTAACTTTGTTGTCCTCCTCCCTGATGGCTCGGAGAAGAAAGTTTGTAATTAAGTATTTATGATGTTTAGCGTTCAACAAGGCCACCATCTCTCAGATGCCGGAGCATTAAATCTTAAAAAAGACTGATACGGCACAATGTGTTGCCATGAGTGTGAGTGACCTTTCTGTGGGAGGCCAACGGTGGTACACGGCTGGCATTTGAGACGAGATCATTACAGCTCTGGTTTTAATTGAAGCCCTTATCCCAGGTGTAATCAGGGCTAAACAAACAACGCTGGAATCATCCAAGACCCAATTAGGCCTATGGGGAGAGTTGTGTGCAGAGATGCAATGTGCTGCCTCTTCATAATCAGCTGAAACTAATACTTGATGAAAGAGTCTGATATCTCTACCTGTCGCTGCGACTAATTGTCTGTAATTAGTACAAGGCAGGGGTAATTGTGAAGGTTGATGTTATTATGAGAAATATCATTGGGTACAATATTCAGATTTTCTATTGTGTGGGCTTTGAAAAACTATGTCTGGAATGCCTTTAATTGCTGTCATAATGGGCCCTTTCACATGAGAATATGACTTGATACCATTAAGACAAAATGGGGGTGTTTGAGAGAGGAATCTTCATTAGGAGGATTTTGTCATCTTCTAAAGTTGAAACGGAAGATTCCACAACGCCGAAGACAGGCGTTAATCTTCACACGATGCCAAAGACCTCCAAATGACTCCGCACCTCTGTGCCCGAGAGATAAACAAAACTGAAACAGGAAAGAAAAGACATACCAGTGATACTCCTCTGTAGTTAATTAAGTGACGGAATAAGCTTGGAAATCCCCTGAATCAAATTACACAACAGGATGGGGGCACACATACTGTATGCACACCACTGCTGCTGTGTTTCCAATGGGCCTAATGCAATCACACATCTTTAATGAAATCATGTGAATTAATGTCTTAGATCTTTGCTTTTATGAATTTGCCTCCGGTGGCCAATGCACCAGGAAGTCAACGGAAATTATTCAGCCGTTGCTCTGTGGAACAAAGTCTGTGTGTGTCAGCACATGCCTAAGAGGAAATGGGGAAGTAGTAGGACAATGAGGGATGATGCACTTTTCCTTGATATTGCAATAGAGCGTGTGTATATAGGTGTACTTTTCATATGTTAATACGTCTATTTCTGCAATATGTAAAATAGGCAATTACTGATTCGATTACTACCCTGTAACATGTGGAGCAAGGCTTTTTTTTTTTTTACTGTTTGTATCACTTATCATTGTCTGGCAGGTCATGATGCAAAAGCGGGTTGCTGGTCTGTTTAGAGTGGATCACAGGTATGTGTGTGTACATTATCGGAAAAAAATACTCATTTTCAAGTGTATTGAATTTCCGATGCTTGACACTTATTTTACGGCAATGTACCCCTGCAGCATGTCACTGCACTGTCTACTTCAAACAGCTGTTGTTATTCCCAACCTAACCACCACAGCTGACTGTAGATAAAGCACTTCCACTGGCTTCTTGTTGCTGGCTCTGAGGCTCAGACAGTATGGAAGATCATGTCACTTTAGTCAATAAGATGCTAATATTGCTCCTAATTTGGCTCATCATTTAGGGTGTTTGCTCAAAAAAGGGTTATTTAAAAGAAATTCATTTTCACAGGGATCTGATGTTCTCATGGATCAGCTTGTTTTTCATCTCATGACAACGCTCACTGCACGATAAAGGGGAAACTGTTAAACGAGAGTGCTCTGCTGCTAATGTTACCGTGTTATTAAAGGCTCGTTTTCACCCAGATTTTTGTACAAACAATTTGCTAACAGGGCGGCACGGTGGCGCAGCAGGTAGTGCGCGTGCCTCACAGCAAGAAGGTTGCTGGTTGCCTCACAGCAAGAAGGTTGCTGGTTCGAACCCGGGGTCGGGCAGGGCCTTTCTGTGTGAAGTTTGCATGTTCTTCCCGTGCATGCGTGGGTTCTCTCCGGGCACTCCGGCTTCCTCCCACAGACCAAAAACATGCTCGTTAGGTTAATTGGTTTCTAAATTGTCCGTAGGTGTGAGTGTGAGTGTGTGAGTTGTCTGTCTGTGTGTCTGTGTATGTTGCCCTGCGATCGGCTGGCGACCGGTTCAGGGTGTACCCCGCCTCTCGCCCATTGCTAGCTGGGATAGGCTCCAGCCCCCCGCAACCCCGAAATGGGATGCGCGGGTAAAGAAGATGAATGAATGAATGAATTTGCTAACACTCTCTAATAAAAGACCCTTTTCAAAAGGTTTAATAGTTGGGACTCGTGGCTCTATTTTTGGTTGTTAGATCATTTACTTACAGTTTCAAGGCTGGTATTTATTCTTTTTACTTCATGATGAATATAACTGCAGTTGATCATTTGACCTTCTGGAAAAGATATATAGAGCATCAGGGTCAAAATTATTAGCGACTCCTGAACATTTATAACTGAAGACTGATGATTGTAAGAACCATTTATTGATTTGTTATAGCTGCTGTACAGTGTACATCTTTATTGCCATTTATTCAAGACATTATTCACATTTACAGAGATGTTGGTTTATCAGAAAGTGAGAAACTCTTCACTCAGCATCCAAAGAGATTTTTACAACCTGACAATCCCAAACTTGTGTTTGTTAATAATTTATAACTGATCTAGAAAGCACTATTAATGATTTATTAAGTCTGCCAAGCTTAAGTTATGATTTATAAACACTTTATAAACTATAAAACTACAACTATTTTAATATATACAAAATAAGGAACAATAAACAACATTAGATGTGCTTTCTGACATGTTGAACCTACTGTATCTTTAAAGAAATAAACAGAATTAATCCTATCCATGGCGCGAGGGTGATAAAGCACAGTAAAAACACAGGAACAATCCACTAAAAGCACATGAATCTGCTGAGAAAACCGAAGATAATGTGAAATGGATTTCAACCACCATCCCCGTTCTCTGCACTTGTTCGATCTTGTGACTCATTGTAAATGCATTGAGAAGTAAATGGATGTGGAGTTGACTTTTCGCAGTGAGAGAGTGAGAGTGACTGTGGGTGTGATAATGATGAAAAATAAAAAATGTCAGCAGCTCATCTGATACATGGCAACATGGCTTAGTGATCGACTCACCTACAACCCCGCAGGGGTTACGTTACCGATCTCTTTGTTAGCTAAATGCCAGCGCCCCACCTGGCTCCTATCATACACTGTCTGATACCCCCAGGCAGCACTCAGAGATACCACTCAGGTCCAAAGGTTCAGACTCACTCTCTCAGTCAGTTTCAAGCTGAATGTACTGTGCTGCACATCTGTCATCTGAAGCCAGGTGACAGCAGTCAGCTTTTCTCTTGAGGGCTAACCTTTTTTTTCTTACAATATGTGATTTATCAGGACCAGTGGCTTAAATACCACAATTCCTCAGCTGCCCCCCATCACCTTTACAAGTGAAAAGGCAGGAACTGGGTACATTATAATTAAAAATGTCTCTTTCCCCTAGACAGGATTCAGTGTTGTGAAAATGAACAGAGTACGTATGCGGCAGAATGCCAAATTATGAGATTAAAATTGCAAATCATGTTGTCATGTGAAAAAAAATAATGCATTAGTTTGTTTATTTTGTGTTGAACTCCGTGATCACAAGAGCATGAAAAACTGCAGGGATTGATAACACCTGATTAACGAGATAGCAAGCTGCTTAACACCCCAGAGCACATTTTGGATGAGAAACTTTGACAGTGTGCTTGGATTTCTTTTAATAATAGTAATTTATGAGAGTCAAATCCACTATATTGACTATTTAGTAGGATTGCTTCATAAAGAGATTTAGCAATGGTTGACATGATAATGGTTAATGGTTAATAATGGCTCTGTTTGGAATGCAGTTTTCAGATGCTCTCGACTCCTCTGAACCTCAGCAGCTGTGAGGCTTGTAAGCTCCATGGAGATCTTTTAGGCAGGTTTGAATTAAGTAATTCAGGTGAATAATAGAGGAAATGTGTGTTGCGTAACTTGATTGGTTATTTTCAAGCATAAAAAAAAATGCAGAAGTGCTTTTCAGTGCTTTGGTGATAGTGGGGTGAGTGCCTCTTCACTCATCGAAAAAGTAGTGTTAGCCCAGCTTTAGCCTGCATTTGTGGTGGCAGATGGAGATTGGAAGTGGGTGCTACATGTGTGTGATTGCCCACATCACCAACATCCAATTACCTCTGAAAGTTAAACCAACAGCCATCAGATTAAGTGTTATGATACTGCATAACAAATATTCACCATCCACACATCCAATCAACCACACCTTTACCACCACCTTGCACTGAACATTTTCCTCTACTTCATGTCTTTCTGTTAACCGTAACACCTACGTACAACACCTGTGTGGCAGAACTGCTTTGAACTTAATAATAAAGAGCCACAGCCTTTCCAGTGTTCGTTGTTTGGTGATGTTTGCATTTACAGGTTAACAGCACATCATATGCAATACTGCAACTGTTAAGCAAGCAAGGTGTCTGCTTGCATCCGTGGTGATGGCTATTTCCTGCTTGTATGGCAGGAGTTTACCTGTTTATTCATCCTCGTCCACTGACTGCAATTTGCCCTCCACAGCTGTGAGCATGACTTTCAGAGTGAAGTGCCACGAGTGGACGGACAGATTTGGAGAAGGCTCACTTCCGGGAAATTTTGTGAATCTTTACCTTTGCTGCATTTTATTATGGCGGTGTGCCCCATGGTGCGTTATGAAGTTGTGAGAGTGGAGAAGACCTCTTAAATGAATTGCAGGTGGCACTTGAGGGGGTGGGCATGATGTTACATGTGAAGTAGATGATAATCAAACAGCGGCAGGCACTGTGGTTGAAGCTGTGGTAACAGCTCTTATTGAGGATTAGTTGTTGTGAAACAAGTTATTATCAGCTAAGAGAACATAAAAAAACTTGCTAACTAATGTACAATAATGAGCAAAAAAGGTGCAACTATAACTAACTATGCAGATAAAGGTCTTTGGAAAGGCAGCTCAATTCAACCATGGCAGCCAATGCCACATATACTGTATGTTTACCAGTGTGTTGTTTCCCACTGATGGTGCTTCTGGAATTGTTGTTCTTGCTGCATAAATCATGGATTGGTACAATTGGCATGCAGTTTTCATGGACTGCTTGTAAAAAGAAAGGAAGCTCTGCACATTCAACATAAACTGGTTCTTCCCCTGTCATGTTTACCTTACAAAATGGACTTGATCTTGGACAAATCAGTGTGAAGCAAAACTTCAACCAATACAATCACCTCTTTTTTCTAGTCTAACCAACACAATAATGGCTTCACACATTGCATTCTTAAGACAACCTTGAAATTATTTACAGCTTAATCAAAGTGACTTATTGAAAACATGCATTTTGCTGTATGTGTGGTTGATTTTGGATGCATGACACTAATTTCATGAAGCATCAAATGCACATCAAAGCAGTTAAATCTCACTGATCTGTGAGATGTGAACACATAAACAGTAAGTGTGAGTAAAGCTACTCTGAATCCAGGCAAAAACTTATTTCTTTCCCACAAAATGCTAGCATATGCTAAGCTGTCATTTTTGTGTCTTGAAACTGTTGGCAACTACAGATATTATCTATATGCTTTGTCTTCTTTAAGTGCACAGATCTGTGTTTGCATTACGCAGCATTTCATGGGACTCCAGTCGCTTCACCTAACATGCTCTCTGCCTCTCTGTATTTTTCTCAACACTGTTCCAAATGAATATGCCAATTCTTACACCTAAGGGCACTTTGGCAACACAGCCACCCTGCACACTTGAACCTGCAACCTCTACAATTTGCCATTAGCTAAACATTCTGAAAGTCGCTGCAAGCCCTGAGGCCTGGAGTTTCACTAAGAGCCACTCAGTCACTTTTTTAGCCCTGAGCTACACTACAGTTCTAACAGGGAAGAGCTTTGCACCGGCAATTTGTAGGCAGCCACAGATTGGTTCCACAGGTACTACCACTGAAGATGTGGAAAGAAGACCCGAGGATAGTCCTGTGTCCAGCACAAACCCCCTTCTAGCAGTATCAATAATTCAAAAGGACAAAGTGTCTGATACATGAGAGTAAAATGCCGTTTGCTTTCCCCCTCCTGTGTCAATATTTTGACAGCAAGTGTGAAGAGGGGAAGGAATCCGAGGGGACTCTGCCATGTAAAGTGTTCTTTCATGTTTTGCAAAGTGAGTGCTACCTCTCCTTCTACATCCATGAAATGGAGAGTTAAGAGGAAGCCACTGTGCGGGTGCAGTCTGTTCGGACTGACAGACAAACTTAATGACTGACTGGCTGGGAAAATGATGGCGCTTTACGCCGCCAGTCCCTTCTTCTCCGCAGCTGCACTCACTTCCAGTCGCTCTCTGTTTCGTACTTCTTCTGTCTTTCAGCGTTAATTTTTTTCATTCTTGCACACTCTCACCTCCCACAGCAAAAGACAAGAGCGGAGGGAAGGTCATTAAAGTTATGAGGAGAGAGAATAACACACAGGGAGACAGAGAGAGCTGCAGAGATGAAGCGGGTGAGAATAAAACAAATGGAGAGGAGTGTACAAAAGGTAATGAGGCCAAAAGAAAGGGAGCGACTGAAAGGAGTATGATAACAAGATAATGTGCTGCTGCCAGTGTAGTCCTGATTTAAAACAAATGGCTTCTATCTTCTTCAACAGTTTTCTATTGTGTTAGTTTTGTGGGCATTTTGCAGCAGTCAAAGCCGAAGAAAATGTTCTTTTCGGATTTTCAAACCATAGACTGTTGCAACATCTCAAGCAACATCTGCCGTTCATCAAGGTTTAAGGATAGTAGTTAAAGCAGGTAGTGGGGAAGTTGTCATCCACATTGGGTTGCATGTTGCGACTAATCACTTAACTCTCCTCCCAAAAGTATCTTTGTGTTGTGATGTACAAACATGTACACACACATGCACACACAGTGTGAGCTGAGGGTGTAAGCCACAAACACTCCTTTAATTACGCTGTGAAGTTTTACCCAGATGCCCTAGTTATTCTGGGGAGCGGGGATGCAGCGGAGTCTTTGGGGACAGACGACGCTCCCCTAAGTGGGTGAAGGAGGATGGAAGACGTCCCTGGTGGCACCAGGGGAAGACCACGTCAGGGCTCTCATGGGGGAAAGCAATTCAGGACCTTTTTTTCTCTCTCTTTCTATTCCCTCTCCAACGAATGAAAAGAAAACAAGACAGCATCTCAGCAGCACTTTTGTCTTTCTGGGAACATAATGATACTGGATATAAATAAATAAAAACTGAGAATAAAGTCGTCAGATGGGCTATTAGTGTTTCGCAGGCTGCTCTTTGTTGTCTCTTTTTTCCTTTTCTTTTGAATTAATATGATGACAGACCAACGCCTCTTTACAGATTACAGTAGCTGTACTGAATTTCATTTGTTTTGGTTTAAAAGGTCATGCACTCACAAGGCGACCATTCAGCCAAATGCAAGAACAGATTCACTCTCAAGTGAAATGAATGAATGATTTGAAACAACTTGTCACATTCACTAATTATCATTTCTCTGAGGCATGAACAAAATGAGTGCTCCAGGTCTGTTGTAGCTCTACGTGCCATCTACAGACAATCTTCCTTTCTCCACAGGGGGAACGAGAGTCTACGGTCATGCTAGCAGCTCTGTGAGGCTCTACTTTCACAGCTGTGCTTTGAGCTAAATGCTAATGTCCGCATGCTAACGTTCTCACAATGACAGTGCCAACATGCTGATGTGTATCAGTCATTTATGATTACTATGTTTACCATCATAGTGCAGCATGCAAGCATCCTATAATTAGCTAATTAGCGCTAAACACAAAGTGCAGCTGAGGTTGATGGGAATGAATAACGAATGAAAAAGTTAGGACAGTTCATCCTCTGGTCACCATGAGTATTTCATCAAAATTTCATCCCAGCTGATCAAAGAAATCAATATGTTTCACCAAAAATGCCAACCTCATGCTGGTGCTGGAGGACAATATCACCAAAGTCAGCACACTTAATCCTCTGGGGATCATGAATTTCATTTCAGTCCATGATTGTTGAGATATTTCCGTCTGGATCAAAGTGTTGGACTGACCAACTGAAAGACATCATCATCCTCTAGAACAGTGTCTGGCTAAAAACCTCCCTTAATCTTAAGCACTGTAAAGCCTTCATCTGAATGGATTGGGGTTTCCTTAATTTTTTTTTTCGATATCCTATGCGTTCAGTAGTTGGTAAGAAAGCACTCTTGCATGCTTGCGCATGGATCACATGGATAGCATTTGTTTGCATGAGAAAAACATGTTAAAGTGATCAAACGGTGAAATGATCTCATGTTATAAATCACTCATTGCTGCAAATTTGGTAAAATGTGCCCACGGTGAACATCCTCTGTTGCACCAGACAGAGTATCATCACCTGTAATGAGTGTATTTTCTCATCTCATTCTCCATCTCTGTGACCTTCACAACCTCTTGACCCCCTCCCATCTAAGTCATGAACCACTTTAAAAAGATGCTTTTGTTTTGATTTTTTGGCTAATCTGACATCAAACCATAGCATCTTCATTCAAGTCTTGGAATGGCTTTGTGATGACATGGGGTTCATTATTTTTGTCTGATAAAGGTGGCATGGCACCCTGAAAGCTAAAATATTCTTGAACAAGGCCCAGTTCTTTTTAAACAATCACACTAAATGATCTTGATCTGTTGTACCGTGTTTCATCTTCTGTATGACTAACTGCTGGTTGTCTGTGTGATTTGTCTCGTTTGGCATGATTACAACAGAAGTAGTTTTGTGTTAGTTCTCAAAAGAACTGCTTGAAGCTTAAAGGAAACTCTGTGGTTCCTGCTTCTCATCAGCATGCTCACTTTGAAAAAGCCCCATCACCAACCATCACTGCATTTTAACTTGTCTCTAAGAGTCTGACCTTACTCCCATTCACACATCAGGTGACTGCAACCCTGTAATTAGCAAAACGGTCTGGCTGCTGATGCCAACACTCCTTTATGACACAGGATAATTTGCTTGATATTATGACTCATATTAGAATTAATTAACGTACTGGCCTGCACCACTCTCATCGGTCAAGTCTGCAGTCCTGCATCTAATAACCCTGTCACTTTTTCATCTCATGTATTTATTCTTCTCTATTTGCTTCCTGCCTCATCAGTTATTAAGCTGGGTCAAAATTAATATAGTCCATGTGGACTGTGAGCTCCGCAGAGTGATAGTCAACAACTTGTTATATTGGCAGGTATTCAGCAAAGAATTATTGTACTCTATTATCATGTGTCAAGAGACTGGTCATTTTATACATAATATATAGCACAAACTCACACTTCTCAGAGTATTGCCACCCTTCTTGACCTGACATGCTGGCTAGTTTACAGATTTGATCCTGTACAGTTTACAGATCACCTTCACCTGAGCTTCCTAAACATGTGCATAAAGGCTCCCAGCTGGATTTCAGCTGAAGTCCCATTTTCTGTTAAAATGTTTGGAGTGATTATTCAATTTCATACTTCGGTACATATTGACCTAAACATTAACACAATGTAATGACTGACTGGTGAAAATGTACAGCCTCACAAAGACGAATTTAAGAAATAAACACGTGAACCAAACAGCCGCACTTCTGTGTTAATGTAGCATGTGTAAGGCAGCGCTGCATCCCAAATTCATCAGGATAAACAGATGGCTCAGTCCTGCAATGTTGAGATATCACACTGTGTATAATTTACAGCTCCAGTGATACCTACCGTCATACAGCTAAAGCCCTATAGTGCTGTGAACCCAACCACTGACTCATCTGAAGACGTGAAAAAATAAAATTAGAATAATAAATTCCATATTAATATCCAAAGAAAACATTTAGCCACAGGATTTTTGTCATGCAGGGATTTTGGTATGTTCCTATCATTCCCCGAAGCTCGTCAGAAAAATAAATTTCATTGCGGGGCCCTTCTTGTCGCACAGCCAAACATCCCAACTTCAAACAGCTTTCCTTCTTGCTAATTAGCAAAGGATGCATCCTGTTTTCCGATCCACCAAGCGCCACCTTCTCTGAAATGCATTTCCCTTTCTCTGTCTTCCAACCCACCCCTTCATCCCCCCACTCCTTGAAAACAATTGAACTCTGAAGTGCCGGCACGCAAATCAAGCTAATCCATTTGAAGCTGACAGGGCGTCCTGATTATGGCGGCGGCTTTCTTCTTCAAACGTCCTATCACCATCATCTATCCAGGAACACATGTCGAAACATGAAAGAGCTTCCAAGTTCAATTAGCTGATCAATTGTTTGTCGGATGTGCCAACAAGCTGAGGGCAAATTGTCATACACACACCTGAGCCCAGGAGTTTAAGCCATCAAGCGTGCGTGAAGGCACAGATTCAGACACAGTCTCACACAGACAAACAGGCAGGGCACATTCATTTGGAGAGAAACCACACAGCGCATGCACAGTTGTTTAATTCCAGTCTGGGTCACTTCTTGAATTACTAATATTTAGGTATTAAAATTTGCAGAATGAGACGGAAAGCCTTGTGTCTAGATAGGAAAGAAGGAAGATTGAGGGCCCGGGTCAATCACTTTCATGATTAAAGCGTCTTTCTTGCAAACTGTCTAATGAAGCTGCAGCGAAAGTTCAGTTCATTTCACATATACAAGAGTCAGCAGGCAGCAGAACTTTTTACAATTAGAAATTCCCGTGCCTTGACGCAGAATCTCAAATCTCCTGGATTATTTGACAGTGCCACAGGTTTAAATTATGCCTATCATTTTTATTATCTCAGTTCTGTTTATGACAAATCACATCGCTTTTTTTTCTGTCAGTATGGGACAATTATCAATAAATTCTATGAGTCCAAACGATGGAGAAGAAGTCACCCAGAGGCGCAAATCAGGGCTGTTACAAATTTGTTTTGCTTCGTTGTTGCAATTGGGAGCAAAACACAGCGCCATCGTTGCTTAATACATCTAACACTGTCCCAGAATCTATTTTTTTTTTTACAAAACATAACTGATAGCTTATAGCTTGTCATTAGCAGCACATACGGCAGACTTTTAAGCTCTCAGGCTTTGAATGTTTCTCACTGAAATACTGAGAGTCATTCTCACTTTTAAAGCAGCATTAATCAGTTTTTTGGCGGCAGAACTCCATAACGAGCTGAACACCATGCACGTCTGACATATTGTGGCTTTATAGAGTCGTCACATCCAGCAGACATGTTGCGGCATTAGCATTCTTTTGAAGCGTGTCTGTTGAAACCTGACAAACTAAGTCTGATATTCAGTCTCCTTCTAGCTCTGTTTTGGTCTTTTTAGTGGCCAAATACTCCACTATGTCTATCATTCACATGCTAACTTTGTCTGCTGTTAGTGCTAGTCCAATTGTGTGTTATGGGTTTTTTAGAGCTGGAGGACAAATGACCCCTCTCACATAGTCTTTTGAGTTGTGCAGCATTAAGATTTTACATCCACAGGCTCCTATCTGTGACTTCTTTGCAACAAACCAAATATTAGACAGAACCAAATAACCCTTGCTCACCTTTCGCACAGATGATTGTAGGTGAAGTGCTCCAACAGTATTATACCGAAGAATGAACACTTGCTGCAGGTGTTTGACTTTCAGTGGCTACACACTGATTTCCCTCTTTTCCTGAGGCCATTTCCCAAACCAAGCGTACCCTCCCTATTAAATATATATCAAGTGTGACACGTTGAAAGATGTCATGATGCTCTTCCAACTGCTCCTCTGGGGCCTTTTTTCAGCTTCATTTTCTCATGCACATAACCTCACCTGAACCGTCACCAACCAATTAGATTTTAAATGCTAACTGACGTTGATCGCTTTGCTTAATAGTAATTAGTGCCGTGAAACTTCACCATTTTTCCCTTCTGCTCATACATTATTCCCTGCTGTCTCATCCGTCTCCATCTCGGCCTGTGACTCAGCTTCTCTCTCTCTCCACATCTCTCACTCAAGCTCCCTCTCTCCCATTTTCTCACTTCCTCCTCACCTCTCCTCCACTTCTTGATGAATTCCCCTCTCTCGCTGTACTTTCTCTTTTCTGCTTTCACCCAAATTCTCATTTGCTCCCCTCCCTCTCATCTTTCTCTGTTCCTTCATGACTCGGCCTCTCACTCCTTCTCTTTACCTTGCTCACTTTCTCGTACTTTCATTGCAGGCGAGGAGTCACAGAGATCAAAGGGAGGAAGAGATGGAAAGAGGCAAAGCTAACCCCCACGCATATATCTTCCCCTGCACTTTCCTTTCTTTCTCACTCCAGCTGCTAAACCTAAGTCTGTCGTCCTCTAAACATACTCATTCCTTCTTTTCCTCCTTCCATCCTCCTCCACTTATACTTTTCACCCTGCCACTTCACTTGTCACTCGCCTTTTTCCTGTTGCACCGCATCTCTCTTTTTCTCCTTTTCTCCTTGTTTCGCTCTCCTCTGATCTGAGTATATGTCGTTACAGCTGACGTCAGTCCAGGGAATGATTCACAACACACTCCGACACATGAGGAACATACAAAAGATAAACCAGCTCTCTCTGAAAGATTCACTAGATTGTAAGATGAAATAGAGACAAGAAGGGATGGGAGGAGAGAACAGAGAGTAGCTCCTGCATACATACAGATGCTTAGCCCCCGGAGCTGCCACGAGGGCCAAGCATCTCTCTTCTCTTCATAATTCAGCAGCCTTATTAGTGCATGTGTCTTTGTGTTTTTTTTTTCTTTGTGTTTTTACCATAAAGCAGGGGAGTTAGCTGTTAGCACATAAACACGCTCACACAAAACAAGAGCACACACCTCATCAAATGGAAGTGTAATCATATATATGTATGTGCACAGATATTTGCCCACATGCAGAAAGGTGCACACAACTACACACTCCACACCTACGTACACTCATACTCTTTATATGTTAATAAATTCCCTCTGGACTCCCTCTTTGTTCTTCAAGCTGCCTCATCCATCCCTTTTCATTTCCCCTAGAGTGTTGTGTAGTCTCCAGACACACCCAGATACACACATTCGTACATGTTATGATCAAGAGCCCAAGACGGCGTGTGTGTTTGTGTCTTGGAATGTCCATCTGATGTATTCATAAGGGCTCACATTGTTTGCACAACTTCAGAAAAATATTAACACTACAGCAGCGTGATGAAATTTCTAACACAACACTGCAAATCTCTCCAGTGCGTCATAAGGCTTGTATGTGATAGGTTGCTCAAAGAATTACCCACCACCACCCCCAACCCCACCCCCGAAGTCCACCATGGGACGCATCATCAGAGCCTTTAGACTCAGCTATGTTAATTTATTTAGTCCTTTTTCTCCCAGAGGCACACTGCTGGGATCCTCCTGTTAGCCGCCCGGAGACGGAATCTGCAGGATATTACTCATCTTGTGCGCCAACTTTGATGCCACTTAAAGAGCCCCAACAGGAAAAGTCTTGCAGGTGGACTGAGTGAGCTGCTCAAAGTCAAGGTTGAGCAATCTTAAAATAGAGTCGTGTGCACATAAAGACTTGTGATGAAAATTGATTTTGAAAGATTGAGGGGATATGGATTTTTAATGGAGGTGGGATAGTGACAGCGCGCGTGTGTGAGCGCAGCAACACACACACACTGAAAGAGACGCGCGCTGTGGCGCACCAGTGTTTTAAAAGACACAGCATGATACTGTGCAGCTCTGCTTAACCCGCCGTTGTTGTGTGCCTACAGTCGTTAGCTGCGTCAAAGAGAACAGAGACTCCGAGAGGTAAAAGAAATAGAAAGAAAGGCAGAAAAATAATACCGGCCAACAGTTTTATTTACCAATCTTCTCGTGCCCCCTCCTCTTCCTCCTCTCATTTTTTTCTTCCTTTCCAATCAAAGTTTCAGTGCGCAACAATAAGACTGCTTACTCTCTCAAAAGCTGTTTAAGTGAATTTCACTGGCTCACCAGGGAATCGCCCCACTGAGGCTTTTGAAGGCATTGAGGCAGGGAGAGAAAGTAATTACTTTTTTCCCTAAACAGAAATGGGGCGCGGCATGGTGTGTGTACATGAGTTTGTGACTGTGTGTGCACGTGCGAGAGACGTTTGTGTGCATTTATGTTGTTATGTGAATCTGTGTCATGTGTTTGTACGTCTAACTGTGCAGCTTTGTGTTTTTGTGGGAGACTGAGAGACACACAGGAAGAGAGCAACAAGGTTCTCACACTCAAGTGAAGAACAAAGCCAAGCAAGGTCCTGAGTACGGTCATGAGGCAGAAGTATGTGTGTGTGTGCGTATGTATGTCAACATGATGCATTTCACACCTGTGTAAGAGTGACCTAAATAGACCTTTAGAGAATTTTTTTTTCTTTTCATACTTTTAAGTCTTCTAAGTATTTTTATACCAGCTTTTCGTATTTGCAAAATGATGATATACAGTGTGTGTGTGAGTTAACATTTTTATATTTATACATAAATCTCAATCAAATACCAATGTTGCCAGAGGAAAAAGTGTCTCCTCATTCATGAGAGAGGATAAGGTGAGATCGACACCGGGAGCTCAACACACAGATTGGCGTCTGCAGTGGGGCCTCTGCTGCATGGTACCAGGCTCCTGATGAAAAGATGAGCCGAGCCCAAAGGTCTCAGTTTACCAGCTGATTGTGTTCCATCCCTCACCATGTTCATGAACTCTGGGCACTAACCAAAAGACTGAAATGAAAGAAAATAAGCAGCCAAAATGAGCTTCCCAGCTCCCTGCTAAGCAGTTCACATATACACACACGATGTTCAGAATAGACTCACTGCTGTGTGATATTGAAAGAAGCAAAATGAGGTGATCACATCCCTAGGAGTGGTGTCTGTAGTATGCCAAGGATGCTGCTGACCCTTGTGGGTGGTGGGCCCACATAGTGACAGTTTTTAAGTAAGGCCAGGAGACTGAGATCACAGACATCTGAAGGGAGTGCAGACTAGAGCTGCTGCTCCCTCACGTTGAAAGGAGACATCCAGGGCAACCCGTTCTCACTCCCAACTCCCAACCAATTGCTTTATAAAGCATTGGGTACCCTTTCAGCATCATTTTTCAACATGCAAAAACAGACTTCTATAGACAGCCTGCTTTCACTCCAACATGTGAAATTACATAACATAAAGAGCGAGAAAAGTCCACATATGGAGGATGTTGGGGTGGTTGGATGGGTCAAGCACAGACTTTGACCCTGGAGACCGGAGTTCATGTTCCGTCTGAAACCACAAGTGAACATTGGCTTCTTTTCTAAGTAAAAGTGGGCAACTGAAGTAATGTGACTAAATATATGTACTACTGTACTTATTTTTTACCCAAACCATAATCTTTTCCTCAACCTAACCAAGAAGTTCGGGTTCCTAAACCAAACCAAAGTGCGACCATTTTACAGTATTTTAACATTTTACAGTACTGTTCTCAACAAGGTTGATTTAAGAAGTCTAACCAGCTGTTGCTCACACTGGTGACACATATTTAGAATTGCTAACTTGACCATTGATGCTGGAGGACTACCCAGGCCACTGACCAAGCATCTGTATATGATGAGTTGAGAGTGAGAACACATCTGGGGTGGTTTGGGCATCTCATAAAGGCCTCCCTTCAGTGGTGTTGCTAGGGTCTCTTGGGGCTCCAAGCAAGAAATCCCTGTGGCCCCCACCCCACCCGTGCACGCCGCAAAAATCTGTTTTTTGCACACATAAATGCACAATTTGTGAGACATTTGAGATGAATACTGAAAAAATAGATTAGTGGTTCTCAAAGTGAGGTCCAGGGACCAACAGAGGTCCCTGAACACCCAGGCCTATTAATAATTGTTGTTGTAAAGAAGTGGCCGGGGCCCCCCTCGTGGCTGGGGGCTCCAAGCAACTGCCTGGCTTGCCTGTCTGCATGCGCCGCCCCTCCCTCCCCTAAGAGGTTTTTCTGGCAAAATGGTGCAATTACCACTCCTGCAGAGGAGGTAAAATACAAATGAATGATGCAACACACCTAAAAACCTAACATAGCTTCCTCTGCTTTGGACTGGCTGGCTAAACCGCTCAAAGGTCAGCAGTTTAGACATGGCTCGTGGCACAAATCTGAAAGTTCATCAAAGTTAAATACAATTCGAAGAAATGTGTTCACTTTTTCTCCAAACTGTGATACACATACAACTCTCATGTTCGGCTGTGTGCTCACATTTGTGTCGAAACCCTTAAGAACCTCTGCATTGAAATTAGGCCTTGTGTCATGTCATGCCATGGCAGCCCTAGCTGAGCCCCTTCACTAAAGCCGGGTTCCGGCTGCTCTTAGATCGCTGTGCTTCTTATGTAAATCCATCTGACACCAGTGCTGTCTCTGACATAGCCCTCATTTTCTCTGCATCTCAAAGCCACAGCTCCTGCGCTCTTGTCCAACATTCCTTTGCTATTCCCTCTTCACTGTAGGTGGCCATTTATTCTGTTTTTTATTTTTTGTCTACGTCTTTAACCAGAGAAGAAGAAAGCTCCTCATCAACCTCTCACAGTAAAGAACGCCAGCTGTCAGGGGCAAGACTGGTTGATGACCAACTGCCCAGCTGAAACAGTGACAGATGCCACATCACCAAGAGATAGAATTAGCTAGCAGGCAATCTTTCAATTAGCCAATTATATTATTGGTTTCACTTTGAGATTAAAGGTTGGCGCTTCGAATGCAGAAGGCTTTTGTAAGACAAGGACTTTGGACAGCCTCCTTAAAAACAACCCTGTTATAAGATGTGTTAAGAAACTTTGTAAATCTGAGAATTTTATGTTTCCTCAAGGACAGATCCCACATTTGGTGCCTTGTACTGTCTTTGGATTTCCACACAGAAAAGCTGCTTTGATTTCATCTTTCAGGATCACAGTGATGGCACAAAGAGAGGCTCTATACACTACCTTCGGACTGTGCACACTTTCTCCTAATCTGGAACAAACATGTCAGAGGTTTTTTTATTTGTCTTTTTCTTTATTTATTGCAAAAAAATGACTTATCTTAACTCCAGCATCATGAATAATTTTAGTCTTGCCCAAGTCTGGTGTTTCACATGAACATAATTGACATAATATGCATATTGTGGGCAATATAAACAGGGTCCGAGTACCACAGCCCCTCCATTTAGATGAGAGGACTGATCATATACATGCAAGTACAATTTATGCAATTCAGAAGACAGCTGCATTTTACCATTGGTGAGATTTGTATGCTTGGACAAATTATTTCTACAATCTGGGTGACTGACCGATTCTGCAAATCAAATCAGACCTAGCGATGCTAATACCATCCAGACAGGACCACTGTGTTAGTGCAAGAAATGACCAAGGGACTGTATCACTTGCGACAGGTATCTGTTAAGTATCTGTAGTTACTAATATTTTACTTACTCTATTAACAAAAGAACCTTAATGCGTTCCATGGGGAAATAAGATGTGAGTTGCAACAGCAGGAGAAAAGACAAAATGAGTTTAAGCACACCAATGGAATGTAAATGTAGCAATAATAGGTAGAATTTTGCACATTTGAGCACATTTTGATGCAGACAGAGGGAAAAAGGAGCCAAGCTGAGGCTGAGACCACTTGAGGAGTTGATGATATACTGTGATTTATTCAACCAGCTATTTTTCCTAGATTGTCCAGAGAATTCAGTGGACCACTTTAGACTCAGACGCCTACTTGTCGAACTTTTGGGCTTTTTCCAGCCACCTGCTATTCAGCAGTCCTGCCTGTTTCACTAATGAATGATGCACTTCTTGCCACCTTTGTGATGAAGCTTTCCTGACTTTACTTTCTTTTGTACTTTTTTTTGTTTTCCAATTCATCTTAATTCAAACCTCCTTGTCCTGTTGTTCTAATACATAATCCTCCCCTCTAAAACCTTATACTCATTCCATTGTGTCATCTTTATGTCCTTTCCACATTGTATCCCTCACTCATTTTATAATCTTATAATAAGTATGAGTGCACAAATCTGCCAGTATAGACAGTAATTTACTTGTAGGATGTCATCATGTTATGACATGAGCAGGCATTCCAAACTATTCTGTGGACACAGCTACAATATGTCAACAATACATGGATACTGTGAGTACAGCATGAAGTGGATGCATTCTCACCTAATCATGTGAGATAGTGCTAATAGTGAATTGGTAGTGAAAGAAAACTGTGAATCTAAGGTCACAGCTAAACTTTAATACATCTTTTAAAATTTTATTTACTCATTGTAAGAATCCAATATTAGAAACTCAGTGCTCACCACACAAAGTGCAATTGGAGATGCTAGCGCTAAGACCTTCTGCATTGTATGTACAAGCTTTTGGTACAGGACTTTCTTACATAGTTGAAGGTGAACCAAAGGAATGAATAGGGTTCCTGACCAAAAGCTTGGATCGCTGTATGAAAATGGCATGAATTGATTGAAAAAATGTCCCTGACACAAGACTTCTCTTGGCAAATGAATATTTGTACCGGTTGGAGTGTGATTTTTCAAAAATGTTCTCACTGTATTAATTTTCTGAGCATGAGCCGAGTTTGAACACAGGTCGCAGGAGGTGAGGGACAAACGTAGTACTCACATTCACTATGCCTGACCTCTGCACTCAACAACCAAAACAGATTTATTTCAATGTGAATCCTTCTGTCACTTTCAGTGACTTTTCCTTTATGGCATTAAAGTTGAAGTCAGGGTGAGTCGTTCTGTTGAAAAACTCCTGATATTGCCACCACTCCATCTCCATCTCCAGAATCCAATGACATGTTGACATGCCAGATTTACCATCCTTCTTGCCCCCCTCCCTCACCCCACCCCATCCTCCTCATCTCCTTGTCCTGCACAAGCGCGAACGCAAAAAAACAGCCTCAACCAGCAATGACACTATTCCGAATAAATGTAGTTGATAGGCAGATTTTGACACTTCGTCATGTTCGGGGGAAAAAAAACAGGGAAATTGAAACTCCGGGAAAACAGCGGGGAGAGGGGCAGGAAAATCAAAGGGCTGGTAAGCATGGGGTGCATATTTCATCATTTATCAGAACTGGATGATTTATATCATAATATATCATCTATATCATTTAGAATGCATTGTCAGTGTCTTTTCTTGCCAGATTCTTTCACAGCATGCAGAGAAAAAGATCAGACACACAACTTTCATTGCAGTTGGTGAGCCTGCCACAACATGCTTTTTCAGCTGGTTAATATGGGCGCCAAAAGGAAGCAGGCAGCGCTTCCGTTTCCTGTGTGTCCTCAGCATTAATGATGTTCAAGGGCAATGTTTAGTGCCATTATACAAGATAGCGTCATGCTCATATAGTGCCGTAAAGAGATGGCTGCATTAGTGATTCCCTTCAACTGTGGCACATCACTGACTCCGCTGCATCCCTCAGCTCAACAGAGCTTTCTAGCATCTTTCAGCTCATTGCTCTGCCTTTATGGCCTTTTACTTGATTGTAATCATCATCGTCATTATAACCATCATCATTGGTATTATCATCATTTCGTCTTCAGTTATCACAAATAAATGGAACAAAAATGCTAAAGATTGCTGGCATTGTCACATTGATAATATATCTAGTTAATGTAAAGTCAATTCAAAGCTGCCCTAATTGATGTTTAATTAATAAAATGAGTATGTGTAAAGTGAAAGATATCATTTGTAGAGATGAAACCAAAGAGAATTATACAAAAGTCTAGATAGACATTACATCATGGTTTTTATTATCTTTCAGCTCATCTCTTTGGTTTTACTTCCAGCAGCTTGACGGTTTGGTTGACTCTCACAGCTCACGTCACCTTTTTTCAGCAAAGCAACGAGCTGGTGAATGTGGCGGAGCAATCAGAAGCTAAAGAGCCAGACATTTCCCTCAGGGATGGTGGAGACCAAAAGCAGAGCTATAAGGAGAGTGAACATTGTGCATACATTTGTCCTGGAGACTGAAACACCACCTGAAATCAATGCCTCTGCTCCTCCATGACTGCTGGGTGTGTAAATATGTAAGTGATTGCTAACAAGTTTGTCAAGGTGTTAATTACTGACAATGCTGTTCATGACACATAGGTGTGTAAAATAGATAAAAATAACTTCAAGCTACTTGTGTAGGATTTGAAAATGTCAGACACTGTGTCAGACAGCCAGCATGCCCATACACCCCACCCGCCTCCAACCTGTGGAAAGTGAATGAATGGGCCGCAGCAACGTTCAGTGGGACTGCCTATGTTTGTACAAAAACCTAATCCATCATAATATTTTGAAAGATATCCTAACCCATGCAGAATTTTGATAAAAAATGGCTTTAAACTGAAGATATTTCTCATGACCATATACTCTGCATGTTAAACTCACACGGTACGCTGGGTTTGACTAGTTAAACTCAAATCAAACTGAGTGACACCGAGCCATGCCCCCTCCACTTAGCCTTGCTCTAGCTAAGACCTGCTGCTCCCTCTCTCTCCCTACTTGACAATCGCTCGCTTGGCTTCCCATCTACTTCTCTCTTCATCCTTTCTCCTGCTACGGAGTGCCACTCCCATGTGCTCTCAGCATGACAATATTCACACCCTCATCCTCCTCTGACAACGATGACCTCTTTCCCCCTCATTTATCCCATCCCTCATTTCCTCTCTGGCTAAGATCTGTCCCATCCCCACAGCATACGGAGTGGCTAATGTTAATACTGCTGGTGAATCCGGAGGGCGAGGAGCTGGAGACAGGCATGGAGACAAAGACAGTGATAGATACGGGCACATGCATATGTATGAATACACACATATGCATAATCTCAGAAAGGAAATGGTATAAATACACACACATAGCCTGCACACAAAGTCTAAGCCATTGCACAGACATCTAAAGGAAGGGATAGAGAATGTCAGCACTGACATTTGTGTGCTCTGTCAGTCACTATTTTAGCAAAATGTGATGAAGGAAATGTGCATCTGGGTGAGATTATGTTCATGTGCGTTTCGTCAGGGTGTACGCATTTGTGTGCGTGTCAGTTCATGTCCTTTCATTTCTGTGCATGTGCGCATAGCAGTGAGCCATCTCATCAGTTGACATGAGGGCAAGGGTGGCATTAACAGCCTCTCTGCCCCGTTTTCTTAAATAATTGTGACTCACAGCAGCTTAGGTTCCCTTCTCGTATGGCTGGAGAGAGCCGGTCAGATAAATCTCTCCTTTTACAAAGGCAGAGGTATTAACACGGGGATGAGGGTCAGATTTCAGTGTGATTGATTGGGCAGCTCATGAGTGAAATTTAAAAGGAAGAAAGGAAGAAAGAACAAACAAGACTTATGAATAGATGACGCATATCCTAACACAATTAGCTGCTTATTATGAAAATATTTACAATGCTGCACTTATTTGGCCACAACAGTCACCAGTTACTTTGCAGAAAAAGATTGTACTTGGAAAACCTGTGATCAGCTCCTAAAATATAATAACACTTTTGATGAATTCAGGGCCCATTATCTCTGCCAGACGTAAGCCTGGAGGAGATCATGCCTGTGGTTGTGTGTGTGCATGTGTCCGTGAATCCGCTAACCTTGCATACTACTGGAACCATCAGCCTTCTATTTTTTGTGCACATTTATGACCGTGTGCTCAAGGACCTCTTGTGGACGTGCTGATTCAAAAATGTTGAAAAACCTGCGTGAGGCCACCCTCACCAGAGAAACAAGTGTGTCGGTCGATTTTGAAAGCAGGTTATTACAAGCCATTATGATCTGACTGTTGCACAACATGAACGACATGAGGATGAAGGCTGAACTTCATCGTTCCGCTTTGTCGAAGACCTATTCAGTCATTTATGTAGGTGTTGACGTATGACAGAGCAAAACGCATATCTGGCAATTGGCTAAAAATAAAGCTCACCTACTCTGACCACATTTTGGCTTTTGTTGTGACTCAAAAACTGACATTCATAGAAAAGATTCATCTAATCATCAACTGGATCATCTGCAGATCAATTCCGTACCTGATACGTCATGATCCACTAAAGTTAAGGAAAATATGGGACGAACAAATTCCTGTTATTATTATCTTTGCTGCCATCTTGACTGTAAGGGAGCCAGGAGGGACAACTTAGTGCAATTCAGCTCTTCTTAATATTTGAGTGTTTTTACACCGTGATATTCTAGTTTTTCCTGAACAAAAAGCTTTATCGATTTATTTTTTGGCCACTTGAGGGACAGATATGAGATGTAAACACAACATTGACACTGATCACCTTGTAAATGTATAATATACAAATATTGAATGTGCAAATTGTGATAGTGGCGTCTCTACTGTAAATTACTTGTTTTCAGTGCATTAAGGATCTCCTGTAGCTAAAGCTCAGAAACACAGATTCACAAATAAGCTGTGTTTGAGGTTTTAAGTAGATTTGCCAAAAGTGCTTACGATTTAACTGTATTTGATTTGTATCTCTTTGGATTTTAGTCATCGCACGCTCCACCAAGTTTTGCTTCCCTCACCACTGGGAACACTCTCAGACCCAGGCAGCCCCGTATTTCAACATTTGGTAGAAATCATTTCATTCTTACTTGGTTTGATGGAGAGTGATCTCCAGTGATGAATCCAACTCAGTCTAGTGTGACAGCATCTCAGAAGCTCCTACTACACAGAAAGGGCTGCCTGTGCTTTCGTCGCACCACCATTGGGAAACACTGAGTACAAGATATTTTGATGATATTTGTACATTTTCTGCTGTTGTGTCCTTGCATCCATTTGATTCTCACTGCCCAGGGAAATGGCAGTGACAGGCGTTACAAATGAATTTTACACTGTATCATTGCATATTTTACAGTCAAAAAATACTGGTACTGAGCATGATAATAAAGTAAACTGACAAGTATAAAGAATGTGACACAAAATGTTAAGCAGCAGAGCTCTTTTTTCTATCTCTAATGACACACCAGGGCCAGGAACTGCATTTGATATCACAGCCATGCTGTTATGATATAGTGAGGGTGGTAATTTTCCTGTGAAAAGATAAGGTCTCGAAGCAGGTGTGTACTTCAGTTAAACACCCTGTACTGGCAAGAGTAGTTGCAAGTCTCGGTGCCCGTGCCTAGGTCCCATATGACACCAGTGATATACTAAAACAAAATTCAACAGAAACACACCCTGAATCCTTGTCCTGAGTTTGGTGAGCATGAATGCTTTTTGTCACATATGCCTATTTCAAATCAATACGGTTTCAGATGGCTACAATCAGTCACCTTGGTTAACTACTGGCTAATGTCCTCGCATGTCCCCCCACTGCTGTTAACCTCCCACCTCCAGAAACATTGACATTAATTACCATTTAAAACAAAAGTAAGAAGCACACCTTCTAAACTTTCGTCCTCAGAACCAGGTTCATTAAAGCATATCGCCCACTAGCACAACCGCTGTGACATATGGCTAGCCCACCCACTCATTCAAGAGTGAGAGAGAGACAGACCCAAGCCCAGATATGTGTTGCATTTGCAGAGATGTGTGTGTGTGTGTGTGTGTGTGTGTGTGTGTGTGGGTGTGGGTGTGTGTGTGTGTGAGGGTGTGTGTGTGTGTTTGTGTGTGTGTATGTGTTTGCTTGTGAGTGAGGTAGAATCAAGCCAACCTCTAATTACCTAGCTACTCATTAGTGCCCAGGTGCCAACGTGCTATTGGCAGAGGCTAACTCCATGCAGGCAGCCAGGGTGACATGTTAATGGTGTAATTGTGCTGACCTATGTACCTTGATGGTTGATAATTACCTTCTCCATGTATTTATAAGGTGAGAGATTAAAACGAGAAGGGATGGCAGACAAAGGGGTAGGAAGGGTCCTGAGACCCCGTGGGGACCCTCTGGGAGGTGCAGAAGCTTCAATTTAACACAGTTTAGATAAAAGAACAAGAATTACCATTTTATGGTTGTATGCCAACCAGTCAAGTTTACATCCTTGTCTGTCCAGACTCATATATGTTGTGAAGACTTTGAAGGAATTTAATAAAAGGTATTTAATGTATTTTGTGGTGAAATGGAAGTCATCACTATATTTACATGTATGATTCCAGTGAAAAATATTCCAGTGAGAAACAAGCTGTCCTCACTTAGACACTATTTTTCCAGAGGAGTAAAGAGGACTGATAGTCATCACATGGTGCAACAACAATCACCTGAAGCTCAATATCAGAACCAGTGAGGTTGTGGAAGACTACAGTGCTTCAAATATGGATGTTGCTGCGAAGAAGCTACAAATTGTAAAATGTGGATGCGTCACACACATCTTCAACCTGGAACACAGAGGATCTGTACAATCAGCACAGTCTCAAGGTGGACACCCAAGATTAGTGTCACCAATTCAGTATCAAATATGAAATAAGGTCTCAATCTGCCCTTCTGTTTCTGAGTTACAGTATTGCATAATGGCCAGAAAAGTGTTTTTGCAGAACATTATGGTGTCACAGTTAAGTTAACCTTTGACCTTTCTGGGAATGAACTGTCATCACTTCATCATTTTATCCCATGAGACATTCATGTGAATGTTTGTCATGATCAGCGTATTAATTCTTGAGTTATGTTGAGATATGTTTTATGTTTATGGTCAAAGTGACCTTTGAGCTTTGACCTTTGACCATCAAAATCTAGTCAATTTATTCTTTCATTAGATATTTGTATGATGTTTTTAAATAGCATATGAATTGGCCAAAACTGTGTTTTGTGAGGTTACAGTGACCTTTGACCACCAAAATCTAATACGTTCTTCCTGAGTCCAAGTGAACGCATGTCCCAAATTTGAAGAAATTTCCTTAAGACATCCCTTTAGAGGTAGTCTTTGCCGACAGATGACTCGAAAACATAATGCCTCTGGCCTCGGCGTTAAAATCCTGTTTGTGGCTTGGGTGGTGTGAAAAATGACAGGGTTTACTTCTCAATGCAAGAGCAAGGCCTGGTGGGATACCATGCTACGACTGGTTTCACCTCACATCCTAAGAAGAAATGTGTGAGTGATTAGGATGCTTTCAACATCTTGAAACAGATTTCATATTTTGCAGACAAAGTGATGATCATGGTTTGGAGATGTTACTGTTGACAAGTATATATATATATATATATATATATATATATATATATATATATATATATATATATATAGAGAGAGAGAGAGAGAGAGAGAGAGAGAGAGTAAATATACATTTACTTCATTACTGCACAAGCTGTTTACATCACAGTTTTTACTGTTACTCACCTTGTTATAACAGTTGTCCCCTGCGTACCACAGTGTTATATGTTATCTAATATTTTAGATTGTATTCTCATATTTCAGCCAATGTTTTATTTTGTGTCGCAGATCATAATTGTTATTTCTTTTTATACATACAAAATCTATACAAAATCTACTGTAGGAGCACTGTGATCTAAAAATGTTATTGCCAATGACTTCTTCACTGTTATTCTTCAGCATACAACAATATAGAACTTTAAACTGAAGCTGACCTAGCTCACAGCTAATGGTAGTTCTTTCCATCCTCCGAATTTATTTTTGTGTTGTTGGTTTTATGGAAGCACATTGTGCTAGTTCCAAGTCACGTTTACCTCCATGGCCAGTAAGATAATGCTTAAGTGGAGGATGCCTACCCCTGACGTTGCACAGTTTTGTTAAGTAATGATGATTAGGTATTACAATTCTACTTGTATGAACACAAGCAAAGCCCTCTAACAGGGATTTATGGGTTTTAACTCTGAAGCTCGCAGATTCACACATTGAAAATTTGAATAATGCACGCTAAGCCAGCCAACCCATGATAAGCCCCTAAATTTGAGCCCCATAAAGTATAACTAAACACTGCATCCACTAGTTCAGAGACTACTGGCCTTATGGGATTAAGGGTCAAACTTGATACCTGAACCCCCTGCTGTGTCAGTGACAAAGCAAACCCATGGCACAGCCTGTGGCCCAAAGGAATGGGTCACTATGAACTAGAATTTATGAGCGTGGTCAAACATGTTCCATATTGAGCCAGTCATCTGCAGGTTTTCAGTCCAATCAAAGACTCCACCACTGACTAGCACTCCTTCAAGTAGAGGGGAAGAACTCATGTGAGATCTGCTGCTGAGGGGTTCAGTTAAAATGAAAGCTGGGTCTTTGTGGCACATGGTTGGCCACCACCGCTATATATTATGCTTCATACAGTGACTTATCTAATTGGCCCATAAGCTGTGCTGTATATAGTATTAGGCATGCCTATGGACCTTATAGACAATACCTGTGCTGTCATTTTGATAAATGTCAGCTACTTTGATGAAAAAAAACAAAACAAAACTCAAATTACAGATCTTTGCAGACCCACTTAGGCACTGGTAATAACATCATCTTGGTCCAGGCCACAGGCCAAAAGCAACACCCACTGAATTAAATTGTATTGTTAAGATGCAGAATGCTACAAGGATTCCAAGTTCCCTTAATTTACTAATGTCCTACACAGAGTGTCACACCGCCTGCCGTGCTCAGATTATGAAAAATAATTAATTGTTAGGGACAAACTTAGAGAGCATTTTTCCCTCACAAGAAATAAAGGCAATCTGGCAGGTCAAATCAAGCCTTATGACAGCCAGCTTTGGCTCGCAGGCCCCACTTTGAGCTGTTCTTGAGAATACTATACATCAGCCTAGCTACAGGTATTGCAGGTGGTCTCTTATCCCTGCAAGAATTTTTTGAGGTAGCATAACAGAGGAAAAGCTGCTGCTTGCAGAATAGTACAGCTGTGCATTCAATGTAGCATGAGATGACATGCGTAGGGCTTGAATGATGCAGTTTTTCTTCCTGTTGCTATCTTAAGGAGCACTGATAATTCTCACCTAGGGGTGGTTGCATGTGTCATTGGTTGTAACCGCCTGGCCAGGCAACCATTGTACCATTTGCCTGTGATAATTTTCTCCTCAAGGGGGTTTTGGCCAGGGTGGGACTGCAGGCATTTCTGTCAACCATGACACTGACTTGCAATCAGGGGCTATCATCAGTTGTGGAAGAATTAGATGCAAATGGAAATGCATGCAGCAGCCTTTCAGGGCAGTGTGAAAAAGTGTTGGGTGAGCGGGAGTAGCTGAATGGTGGAGACTAACCCCTTGAAGGTGAACAAAGAATGTTTGTTTACTGGTTCCCCAAAATATGACAGAAAGATCTTTTGGGTCTCTAGACGTGAACAAGTGGCCCTCTCAGTTGCCAAAATGTGCCAAACGAAGAGTGTGACCAATGGGGGGCCAGAATGGATTGGGCTATTTGGACAGGATTGCCAGTGAATGGTTAACTCTAGTTTTAAATCCAAGGACATTCAGTTTCCTTCAACAAGAAAGAACTAAGGAAGGTCCACACTTTCACACCCCTGTATTCACTTACATCCACACTTGCGCTACTGTCTGTACCACTCCAAGTTTGTTTAAGGGTAGTATGTGTTAAAAAGATCTATTTAAATCGCTGGAGCGCTGCTTGCTCTGCCAAGCACACTTCAGTGACCTTTCAGTAGTCACATGGATTTTACATCCCAGGTCTTGTGCTGATCATGTGACTTCTTTATGTGTATTCCTATTTATGTGCAACTTCCAGTCACATTTTATAACTGCTGATGGTGTTTGGATGAACACTGACATGTCTTGTCGATTGTTTCTTTTTAATACGTCAGTGATTTTTAGTAAACCTTCATAACACTCACAACCTGGGTGTGTATTCTACATAGACATATTCAGGATAGTACATTTCAAAAAGATCAGGATAACAGTAAATGGAAAAAAAAAAAAAAAAAAAAAAACAGGATGGGGACAAGGTCAGAAAGCAACAAAGAAAAAGTAAGAGTCAAACAGAAAGCGGATTCAGAAGAGAAAGGAAATATGCTGGTTTGCAAAAAGTGAGATGGGAATGGTTAGATGCAAGGAAAAGAATGAGGTCTTGCCCTACATACAGTATGAGTCAGCCTCTATGAGCAATATGTGTGGTTGTGTGTGTGTTTGTGTGTGTGAGAGAGAGTGCCTTTTTCCCTGGGGTGTCTTTGACCATGGTGACAGCCACTCCAACAGGCCAAAAAATCAGGTTGCACCAGGTACTAGCAGGCTTTAACAGCTACAAGCCCACTCCTTCTGCTCCAGTTTGGAGTGTAATACAGAGCAGTGATAGGGCTGGCCAGGGGCTAACACCGCTGCCTCAACACTCGTAAAGGAAACAGATGAGTACCATTCAAAACTCAGGCACACTCATTTCGGCCTGAGAAATAGTGGTGGGATTCTGTTGCTGCTTTCGCGAGCAGCAGGTGGAAAACCAGCAGGAATACACATGCAGTCTATATGTACAAACAGGCATGTGTGGAGTGTTCTCATTCCCACAACAGTACACCTCTGCAGAAGTTCCAGTTTTCTTGCTGTTTGCGATATTTCATTGGTATATTGGGGGGAAAAAAAAATAAAAAATACAAAAAGCTATTGAATCACATGTCTGCCAACTTTTATGTGCTTTGCTTCCAGGACATTTTTTCGACATGCACGTTGCAATGCCTGTCACATGTCCGATGCCTCACTCAGCAATAAAATTCCTCCTGATTTTTGTATACTAAGCACTGTATTGTTGAGACTCATTCAATAAAGCCTATTGTTCCAACAAATCCCTGCTTTATATTCCTGAATAACCTTGACTGCCTTGGCATTGAATGCACCACTTGGGGATCCAGGGACTCTCTTTGTCATTAGGAGCTGTTACACAGTAAATCTGGAAACTAGATTGCGGGGCAGTGAGCTGTGGCAGGGTTCAGGAAGGTAGCAGCAAAAGCGGGATTGACAGCATTGGCAGTTAAATCAAGCAGACGAGGGGGAAATACAAATATTTGAGATTGAGATTCAACTGAGATTCAATTGGCTTTTGATCAGACTCAATAAGAGATGTTATAAACCAAGTAAGATTGGACGGGCAGCACCCCCCTGCAACACCACAGTGACAAACAAATTTCAGCTTATTAACAGATAATGCAGTGGGTGGTAGAGGAGAAAGGGGAGAATGAAGGAGATTATTCAGAGAAAATAAAGAGTGAGGGGCTAAGTAAATGAATATATGCAGATACAGAACACCAGTGGGAATGACTGCTGTTTGGAAGGAGACAGGAAGACAGGCAAGCAAGGTGAAAGCTGATTGGATCAAGGATGGCGTAGGTGACAGCTTCGATGCAGCCTCTAATCAGTTGATTTTGTTTTGATCTGACTTCGATTTAGACCCAACAAAAAGTGATGAGGGAAAATTGCCAACACTTAGCTTACTTCAAAGATGAGCTCGAAGCAGCTGAATAAAAAGGTGAACAAAATTAGGAAGACAGGGACAAACAATGTGAAAGACTTCTGTTGCTAACTGGCCTGGGATCACGGGGAAGTGCTGACTAATTGAACAGTGTGACAAACTTCAATGATTAACATGTTTTCCCTTTAATTGGAGCAGCAACAAAGGCGGTCTGATCACTGCGTGCTGGAAGAGAAGCTTCCTCTGCCCCGACCTCTGAACAATGAGTCCGAGCCCTGCGTGTTTCAGGCTGTTGATCATCAGCAAAAGCCCTCATGAAGAGGGAGAGTGAACAGATCACTCTGTGATTTTTAGCCTGTGGTTTTGATTCAAGTAGCAGAACAACTGGGAAACAGCGTAAGGGCTTGATGAGAAGTGTGTGTACGATTAGTTCCATCTGCTTCTCGCAACTAGTTTTGTGTCAGTGACAATGTCCTGGAGGGTTCTGCGCAAAGATTTAAACTGGTTTGGGGAATGAAATCTAAATTTGATTAACAATGATGCTTATTTGGCAAAGGAAGGCTAACAAAAATAAATAAATGATTCAGTGTTTTGAATTGCATTGGTGGCAGGGTGGGGAAGGCTTTGAAACTACATTCAGAACTTCATATTTGGAAAGAAAATAATTACTAATTAATTGAACTGTTATCTTAATCAATAAAACATGAAATATCCAAAATTATGTTTTGTAATATCCAAAGTGGGTGCATTTCTATGTATTTCTAAAGTCCTGGCAGCGGTTATGAATGTAATGTAACAAAGAGGAGAATTCTGTCATTGAACTTTGTCACTAATGCAAGAGAAGCAGATGATCCTCAGAATAAAATCTTTCACTTCACAAAATCACATCACACCCACAGCAGAACCAGAAAACAAGAAGTGTTCATTTCCTCCAGTAAAGCCAAGGAGAAAAACACACACAGAGAAAACCTTATCTCACTGGGGCGCAGCAGTGTTTATGGGAAGTGTGATCTTAATTCTCGAAACACTCGCTGTAACACACACGCGCTGTCCTGTACATTATGTTATTTGTTTCCTAGTCATTTTATAAAGGCATCACAGGCACTGATGGGAATGATGAAAAATCTGTTTGGAATTGTTTCATGTTCACGTGTTGTTGAAGTCAGTCTTAAACAAGTGTTAATATCTGTTTGTTTGTTTATGAGATTCAAAATTATCCCCTGCACGTGAATGGGGCTCATACTGCAATATAAATTAGTAACACCCCCTTCACCGTGGCTTTGATTGGACGATTAAAACAGGCAAACCTGCCGCTGTGAGGTTGCGGTCGTCGTTGGTTTATCTAAATAAAACTCCAGCTCAGGGAGAAGCACTCACAACCAATGCTTGAATGCCAGTGCAATACAATTAGGTTTAGGCCATGTGATTTCGCATCATGAGCAACACATGATGAGGATATAAGCCCCACTAACAATCAGTGCATAATTGAGCTAAATGATTGAGAAGATTTGCCCTTAAGAGAGCCAAAAACAAAACGAGAATGAGTCTGTGCATGATTTAAATTGCAATCACGTTAATGGCTGGCTCGGCTCTAATCATGATTGCTCCTTCTTCCACATCTGACATGCATTTTCATGAAACATAAATAGCCTAGTTTCTTTAAAGACACAATGCGTGATCCAAATGAACAAAGGGGTCGAAGCGCCGACAACCATTTGTAACCTGCCTTCCCTTTCCAATGACTGATGGATCTTCAGGACTACAGGCTGAGAACGGATGAGACATAAATGGGAAAATGTTTTTTTGTGCTTGAAGCTGTCAGTAGCGTTTGTAAGGATGAGAGTGAAACAGGCATATATTTTTGATTATGAACAGCTGGCAAACATATTTACTTGTTCATTTAGCAGTCGCACTATACACTGTATGTGAATATAATTGGATGTATATAAGCCCAACAGCCTCATTTGTGTGTCTTTAACAAAAGCTCCACCATTAGAAATGATTTACATCCTATGTTATGTAGCTGCGTTTGTGGATGATAATATGGCTTGGTGGAAATAGACACCTGTCATTAACCCGTAATGACAGACCATCTCCATTCTTTTACTCAAACATACGATCAGCAGATCCAGGCACTTTGATGCTTGGACACACATATCTTCACTTTATCACGCATCCACATGGCGGTTTCTCAAATCTGTGAGAGCAATTAACCCCACAATGTGTGTGGCAGCCAGCAGCTGCTCGTTTCCAGGAACACAGATCAGAGGACCAAGGCAATGTGTTGTTAGTATGTGCATGAGCCTGTGATATCAAACTGCAAACAAACCCAGCAAGCAAAGCTGTAATGTATCTGTGAAACAACAGACAAGCTATGTGACTGGGTGGCCTCTGTGTCACATTAATGACCAATTGCATGCACCCACAGTGTTCAAACAGGCAGACAAACTAATGCAGCGTTGAAACTACTGGTGTATTCATGAGGGGTAAATTTGACAAAACATTTCTTCAGTGCATTGCTACGGATACTTTGTGTATATTTGATATTGTTCATGGAAGACGAGTTAAAAAGAAAGAAACAAATGCCAAAAAACTTGGAAGTCGCAATTTCATTATAGTTTACTTTGGGGACAGTTTGTTGATTCAAACGCTTGGACGGCTACATATACAAAGCAGCAGTCTTGGAACCACAATTATGGTTCTGTGTCTTAGCCTTCCATAGTTACTAAAAAAAAGTGTTTTGACTGAAAATGATTGTCTACAGTCAGAAAACAAAACAGTTATCATCCCATAAAAATGGAATCAATCATAAAATCGTGCTGCCTCACAAACATATTAGATGCTCACACCAAAAATGTATATAGTAATTATATTTATATACAGTATACATATACAGTATACAGTATATTTCAGTGTACATATAACTGAATGACATCAGTGTGAATCACAGAAAACCTCCCCAAGAACACGTATAATGTTGGCATGTGATCAATGCGCCTGCATCATCCCAGTCGACAGACGGCGTGTTCCCTATCTATTCTCTATCCCCAGAACAGTTTGCATAATTTATACATGCTCATCGCAGACTTTGACCATAATTTATGAGTGCGGGGCTCACTGATCAATACCAGTAATCCCTCTGTTACCTCAGCTGAGGCTCACATTTCAAGCTTTCTAATCGGGCAGCACCAGCGTAGCTCTGTTTGTGTTGTGAGTGCTCTAATCTGAGGATCCTTGAAATGCACACCATATACTGCTCGTTTTGTTTATGCATGTGTGTACTGTATATACAGTCAGAGGGTGGAGGAAGATGCAGCCTGATGTACATTTGGCTTTACACGCACTGAACTTCTGAGTGATGTCGGCCTAGCTAACATTAGCCAGCGTTTTTCATTGATGCAGCGTTGCAAATAGTAGCTTGCTGCAGTATTGCAGTCAGTCTCTGATTCAAAAACATGCAGCAGTATTGCACTTTGTCTTGCTGCCTGTTTGTTAGAATAAAACATGCACAAAAATCTCTAAATGTGAGGAGGGTTGGGTTGAAATGGCTGGTTCCATGTGTCATCTGGTGGCAGTTTCACAAAAGTGATTTTCAGTGCTTACAGATTGAAAAGGTGCCAGGATCCAAACAGCAGCCAAGTTTCATTTTGGTCCGCCGAATTAATGTTAGCTAGAGCTAATCTATCTGCTCAACTGCTGATGTTCAGCATTGTTTCATTTCCTCACAATTTCCTCTGGTGAGATTCTGACGCATTCACTAATTAAAAGAAACATTATCGATGCTTTAATGTGTAAGCATCTCTTTAATGTCGCAGCTAGTAAAGATGAGGCCCATTTTAATTTAATTTGAATTAAAATACATACTGCTAGGGTACATCATACATCATGCTTTCTGAGTTGAAGTAGAGGTGCCTCAAATTTGTGCATTGCTTCAGTGAAGGTACTGAGTTACATTCCATCACTGAGCTCATGTCATTTTCAGGTTGAGTTAACCACAGCTTGTGACCACAAATCAGACAAAACAGACAGATCTAAATTGAATCTTTCACTTTTAGCTATTTGTGACTGAGTTGGGTGAATACACCAGACAGTGTTATGGTGTATAACCTCAAGTCTTATCTGCATAATACTGCTGTAGTTCAATTACAGGTGGTAAAATCAGGATTTTGATGTTGAAATTCTTAATTGCTATCGTGCTCTTTAGGCACTAACCCTGAAGCTGACTTCAGGCAATAAAGCAGAGCACGCAGCCAACCGATCCAACTGTGCTGCTGGAATATCTTACTTAGCTAAAAGTGACCTGCTGTCTGCAGTGACTGTGAACTCACAGGCCTCATTCAACACTCACATCTCCGAATGGAACATCTTGGCATGACCCATCAGCATAATGATGCATGTGAACAGTATGCTTTTTACAGAGAAGGACATAATGTGCTTATTGTCAAGTGAATCTCAGTTGCTAAAGCCATCGGTTAGTTCCTCTAATTTACACCTTTCAATTAAAATAATGTAGCTTTGATTTGAGAGCTTCTCACTGGTACTTACTCATAATAATGCCTCATCCACCAGCGAATAGCTTATCTTCATTTGTTCATTTTCTCTTACACATCCATCCCCTGCTTGCATTGCAAGGAGCCGCTGTGTGTTGTTCCATTTCATTTTGTTACGTTGCAAAAAACTCTCCATGTATCACATATCAGTAGATAGGTAGCTCTCTGAGCTAGCTGAGGTGTCGCTCCTTTCAAGCTAACATGTAAGAGCCAACCAAGGCTGTTGTCTTTAATAGTCTCTGCTCAGCAGACAACAATGTTTTGCTAGTGACAGTCAGGATAAAGCATGACAATCAACATCCAAAGTGACAGTGAAGGGGCTGTTTTAGACTCTTCACAGCCTCGATGAGAGATGCTGTTTATCTGTCAAGTGGACCTCAACATCTGCTCCTGATGAAAGGAGAGATGAGATGAGATGGGAAAGAAAGGAAAGAGAAGAGGTGCGAAGTGGCAACAACACTAATTCATCTCGATGTGCTGGGTAATTCAGTGGAGCAACACAGTCGCCGTTTGTGTGGTTTTTAGATAAAGAAATTCAAAGGAAGTGATTCATTTCACACCAGACAATTCAGGGAATTGTTTAAACCTTGTTTGTTTCTCATTAATGTATGTGTGTAGTCAAATAAAATGCTTATCAAATGGAAGCAGTGTGTTGATAGGAAGTGACACAAGTGGGCACATTGCATAAATACAGATCGAGTGTTCTTCCTTTCATTTCTAATGGTGTATGTTCAGTTCTTTTGATTGTTTTATCCTGGTCCTCCTGGACTTCAGAGCAGCACGTCGAGCCGTGCTGATTTACAGCGCTGGGTTTGCAGACATTGCCTGGGACTGATGTGCCTCTTTTCTCAGCAATAGCAGTCACTCAGTAACTAACAAACCAATCAAATGCAATCGGTATTTTATCTGTATCACTTTTAATTCATTTGGAAGGCATGAAACTTTTGATAGGAGCTGAGCAGTGCCTAGTGCAGAGGATACAAAGCAGTGTAGATTAATTGAGGTTAAAAGGAACAAAGTGCTGGGCATGGAAGAGATAATCATCGCCTCTGTCTGTTAACACTTTCTCCTCAATTAGCCGGCTGCAGCCATGGCTCACACTTATTCTCAATACTCAATTTCAATCACTGTGATTTGAACACAGCTTTTGTTTTTGCCAGTGGCGTTTTGATTAAAATCAGTTCTTTTATTTGGCTGTGATACAAAGAGGAATTATTAGCGGAGATGATGAAAGGATTAGGAAAGCATGTTTGTCACATGACCAACCCATAAGGATGGTCAGTCCAGCCTGCGCATTAGTGCTGTTAAAAGTGGCCACGAAATGACCTTCAAACGTGTCCATATGACGGAAAACCAATGCAACGAGAGACACACTACTTGTATATTATTTCAACATAAACATCTTTTAAAAGATCTGCACATATTACAAAATACACATACAAAATAATGTCCTATACCGCTGCTGCCATCTCCAGTTGGTGCCGGTCCACATGCTGAGAAGACTTCAATGTTTTGAACAAACAGAAGGAGTCCAGTTACATATTATTTGATTATGGACCCTATTTTCCAGTGTATTTTGTGTCCAAGTGACTCATGGAAACAACAATTTTTGAAGTTTTTTTCAGTGCTGAGCTTGAGGACAGCAGCCAGCTGCAACGGAAAGTGCTGCACTGTAATCCCTCTGGGCGATTGTGCACCGTCAGAGTACATCCACTAAAAGTGTTTGTTTTTGCCACTGACAGGCTGATTGTTATTCTAAGTGTCTGACAACATTATGGAAAGGATCCCTACAGAGATAGACCTTTTTGTTAAAGAGTAAGATCCGCTTTGTTTAACCAGAAACAGCTGTTACATCGCGCTTGCCAAACCCACCAGACTCCATTCACATTTTATCATAAAATCCATTCAGATGTGCCAGAAACAAAATAAAACCTCACCAAAACCTTCTTGGTTTGTCTTCCCATTGCTCCATCAACCACCACTAACTGGATTGGTTGAAATAAAGTCACAATTCACCGAATCGGGAGAGAGAGTGAGAGAGAGGGCAGACGTTGGAGAAAAATTACTGGACAACAAAAACTCTGGTTTTGTGACTCCTGTCCATCATGCAGTGCTTTCAGTGTAGCTGCTGCACAATCCGCAATCAAATACTAATTTTCAGGAGCAAATGTAAGAATTTCTTAACAATTTAACTATGATTTCAAATTCTGAATATCTGTCGATAGCCCTGCTGCACATACAGTACATCATCACTCGTTCACAAGTTCTCCAAACTTCACAAACAAGTACTGTTAGCAACTTCCCAAAAATAACTTCTTTGTTTTGAGAAGTAATGTCTCTATCAGCAGGAGGGCATAATTTGTCTGTACCGTTAGTGTAGCTGTTATAAAATTGATACATAAATGTTTTCCCATCCACTACTGCGACTGTGATTCGGTCAGAGATACTTACATCAAGGAAATGACCATTTACACCAAATTCTACTGGGAGAAATAATAAGCACATATATCAACTTTAAATCACGGTGAGGAGAAGGTGGGGGTGGTGGTGGAGGTAGCTGCAGAAAATGCAGTTATCAGTGAGATGTGCCAGAGTACAAGGGTACAAAGCCCTCTGTGGCTCTTATGACTCTGATGAAACATCAAACTTATTTTGCTTCCTACTCCGAGTCAATGTTGGTTTCTGTTAACTGTGACACCTGCTGATAGGGGCATCAGATCAGGGCACATTCAAACGAGGCATTTCGTCATTTCATTTGGAGGACATGTTGGGAAAGAGTCATAACTGATACAGCCGCTCGAAGTCCTCGTCATGGAAAATAAACATTCCTCTGAGGAATCTGAACAAACAGCAAATATTGATGTGTTTCTTATGAAGACAGTCTCCACCGTTGCACCACCTGTTTTTCAAGCTCACTCTCATGCAGTTTGAACTGACATTTTGTCGAGAGCGGTGCCTCATTGTCTTCAACACTTCTGAGAACAGGAGAAAGTGAAAAATCTTGTTAACAATCTCACAGTTGGTGAGGCAAAAAAAATCAGGAGTTATCAAAACCATTGAAGTGTGTCTTTAACCAGTGAGATTACCAGGCTGAAATTACCTTTGTATAATACCTGATAACAGCAGGTTCTCTCATGTACCGCTGACCCACGTACATGCTCATCTAACCCCTTGGGGCGGCAGATGATAGCACCATAATGTAACAAACCTCTCATTTTGTCAATTTCATTTTTTTTTCACCGAGATTGCAGCCAGCTACTACATTCTGCTGAGACTGGGCCATTTCTGAAGTCAGGCGGAGAAGCTGGTGTTGTCTTTAATCATGTTCTTAGGGTTGATTGCTGGTCTGGTGGAGCCAGTGTTGTAATAAGCAGCTTTTTTTTTAACGTTTTAAAGTCCTCTTACCTGTTTTTCAAGCTGTATCTGAACTGTGCTGGGGCTTTGCTCTCACCAAATCCAAAACCTTCACCTTTTCCATTCCGCTTCACTCAAATCTTTTGATTTTCAGCTCCATCTATTCAGACTGCAAATCCAAAATCTAACCACCAACTTGATGTATCCTGAGCCCATCATTCATTCCCCCAGTGCCATTTACTCTCCACCTACAACTTCACCTTTTACGCCACTTTCAGAAGTCATTGCCACCCAGAGAATTACACCCACCTGAGGATGAACCCACAGAAGAATCAAAAGAAGCCCATTGCTTTTGCATCGATCGCCTCAGGCCATGTTGGGTAACCGCTGGAAAAAAGTGATATTGGAATCAGAGTTAAGTGTGTTTTGTTGTGGAGGGGTTAAGCCTTGTTTGGTGAAAGCCTTGGGGCTGTGTAAAGGAAAGAGGAAAAGTATTGAGGTATTTCTCCACCGCGGGCCTTAAGGGGTTAAACAGAAATTCCCTCCACTGAGGTTGAGATGCAGGTTTGATTCGCCTCAGCGAGCTGGTGTGAGTGTATGACTGGTGATGAGTGTGTGCGCCTGCTTTATGTGTGTGTTTTTGCGGGAAAGAGATGAAGTGGATCTGTGTGTGTGTGTGTGTGTGTGTGTGCGCGTGTGCACGTGTTGCTGTCTGCAATAAATAGACAGACACTTGAGCATCGCCCCCTGGCTCTTCTCGCTTTAGTGCATCTCAGACTAGCTAAGCCCCCGGAGCCAAACATCTAACTGGATCTGTCAATATTGGCACAGACGAAACACACTTTCTCCATACCCGTCGTTACAGAATATAATCCTTCATGTTCAAAAACCTCATGTTGGAATAAACTGCGTAAACCAACAAGTATTTCCTATTTCCCGGTATAGTTCAACCCTTACAGAACCATACCTGTCTGAGGTTCCCCCTCAAACAGTAGAAGCATATAGACAATATTCACTTACGCCACGGCGCTTCTTTCTTTCCGTCTGAAGCAGGTGTTTTCAGACTGTGAGGTACACTGCCTGGCGTGGGAGAGTAGCAGAGGGAAAGATGTGAAGCGAAGATACTGCATGAGGTGAAAGGAGAGGTGCATGTTTTCAGAACAACAGGAAGTTAGTTATTGTAGTTTGGACCATTGATTTGTCCAGCTCACCATCACCGTCAGCAGTTGGAGCAGTGGCTGTGACACAGCTCAGTGAGGCAGGGGCTTCAAAACCTAAAGCGCCCCTGATTGTTGCACTTGGTGGAAAAAAATCCAACTCCTTCTCAATCTCACAACTAATCAGGAGACAAAGACACAACACACATATTTTTTTAGATTTAGTATGACATGCACTTATGCACATGCACTTACTTACAACAACGATTACTGATAGGCCTGGGTGTTCAGGGACCTCTGTTGGTCCCTGGACCTCACTTTGAGAACCAATAATCTATTTTTCAATATTCATCTCAGATGCCCCGGAAATTGTGCATTTATGTGTGCAAAACCAAATTTTTGCGGTGTGCATGGGTGGGGTGGGGGCCCCAGGAATTTCTTGCTAAGAGACCCTAGCAACGCCACTGCCTGAGACTCATCGCATTTTGAAGTTTTCCTCAGTATCAGTGTAATCTAGTGAAAGTTGTCGGTTCATCCATGGCAACAGGAAATGTTAAAAGTTAATTCGGCGTACTTTTAATGGTGTTTTAAATGTAAACAAATGTAAGCTTCAAAAAAAAAAAAACAAACATAACAGCCAATTACTGACTCCATATCAACCATTATTAGAACTGTCTTTCCAAAGTTTCAAGCATGATTATCCATCAAACAGATTAGGTGTCACAAAACCGTCAACTTCTTTCATGGTGCACTATCATTACTTTTTTTTTTCATTGCATTACTGAGGCTCGACATGGTTGCGGCAGGGATAATGGGTGAGCGGGCCACCATCGTCTCCGTCGTGTCTGCGGCAGAACCTGAAGTGCCAGACTCGGAAAACCCCTGATCTAAAAGAAGCTTCATACAAGTAGATGTTACTCATTTGTAAAGAAGCGTCAGATTGAAAACCCTTCAAAACAGCCCAGGTGGCTTCTTTCACGACCGCACTCATGCAAAACAGACAGATTGGTTATTAGTTTAGATCATACCAATTTGAGCTGTCAGTACGCAGTATGTGTGATTTTGTAACACCTACACTTACAAAGTGACTAATTGCTGAAATTTAAAGAAATAATTGAACTAAAGAATAAGGGAAAGTCCTTATCTGGACTGTGCTGTGTATACCCTTCAGCGTTTTCTTTAAGTCATGGAAAGAGCATTTCAAAAAAAAGGGGACTAAAATGCAGGCGAACTTATAGAAATAACAGGTTCGTATGTGCTGTGTATAATTTCATATTTCAGAAGTGCAATTCCTTGTACAAACAGAGATAAAGTTAAATGTGAACCCACTGGAGTAAGTGTTCATGAAGTACACTTGACAATAAAGAGTATAGCTATCCCGTTTCAGGCCAGGACCGTATACTCCTGGATGACATTTACTGTCTCTGCCTGTCGGTCAGAGCATTATCCAATCAGTCAGTGACATATGGTGAGAAATAAGGCCTTTGTCTTGAGAGATCTAAAGATAAGAATCGTATTTCCATTAAATCAATGAGCTGTGTGCTTTACTGCAATGAATAATGCATCGGCCCTTCAGACCTGTTTCCTTCGCTCCCACCTTCTCTCACTCCTCCCTCTTGCTCGGAGTTTGCGATGTTCGCCGCCATACAGAGTCGCAAGTGTTTTTGTACCTTTGCACTTCATAATAAAGAGAAGATCTCGATCCCTCTCCGCGAGCACTTCATTTTCTCTTAACGATCCTCCCGGGTTGACTGATGAGGACGGCAGGGCGTGCACCAGAGTTGTCAACCAGACCTTTTGCTGTGCAGTTACACGGCCTTTGAAATGACACACAGCCTGGGAAAGATGCTAAACACCTATTTATTCTTTACACTCTCTAAAATGTCTCTTGGATATTGTATAGAAAAAAAGAATAAAGAGACACGCCCGCAGACTGGACTCTGCCACTGAAGTGATAGCGACTTCCCCCAAACTGCCTCTTTGCGTGTGCCGCACTACATTAGCCCACCTTCTGCACCTCTCCTTCTCTTGTCTGTCTCCTCCTCAACACACTTCCCAGATCCATTAGCTCCATTAAGTCCCATTCACTATCTCCCCTACTGTGAACTTAAACCAAGCCGACATCCTTTACGCCCGTTCACTCTGACAAGGCTGCTGGAGACACAATAGGCCTGGTCCCACTTCCTTAATAACTCTCTGTATAGAAGACTACAGGCGTGTGTAAAGCCCTATTGATCCCCTGTAGAGAGGCGAGGCTAGCAGTCCACTGTGGTGTGCAGTGTTGACCTTGTCTCCTTCCATGTAATTAATTAAAACTTCACAGCAGGACTGACAGCTGATGGATTGGCCTCTTGTTGATTGTTGCTGTTGTGGTAATCACACACACACACACATACACACTCAGGCACGCTGAGGTGTGTCCACTCGTGCCATGTTGAGAAAGAGCAGGGAGCGCTGAGGGGGAAAAAAAGAGATTGCTGTGGTCTGTTAATGGTGACACCGACAGCGCAGGATGGTGTGCATTATGCGCGAGTGTGTGTGTGGCTCGGTGATTGTGAGTTTAACTGAAAAAGATGCCAACATGCTGATGCCTTAATACCATCCCTACCACAGGGTTGTTATCAACTATAGTCAATGAATGTGTGTGTTTTTTGTCTTCACTTCCTTATCCTTCCCACACATGTAACAGCCCTCTGTCTACCTGTGTCTTTGTACTCTATCCCTTACCCTCCCTTCATCCCACTCAGCCAACCAAAACTACAGTGTGTCAGCCCCATTTCATCATTTTCTGTTCACTCTTTCAAAGTAAAGTCCTTTTTTTTTTTTTTTTTTTTCTTCTGCCTCTCACGCTCCCCTCTCTGAGCCACACTGAGGCCATTTGCACAAGCAGTGATCAGATATCAGCCCACAGAAAATTTGAGCCTTTGGATTAATATTGCAGACGACACATTTAGCATTAAGTCTTCAGCAGTCCTGTGTGACTGCAGCTACTTGTGTGAAAATAATGATTTGCAATATCAGTCCCTCCTGTATTTTTCCTTTTCTCTCTTGCTCTCTTGATCAGATGTACCCGGAGAGACTACTATAGCTTCACTCAATCATAATTTCTCCTGCAGTGTTGTTTTGATAAGGAGAGAGTATCAAGATCCCCAAAAAAAGTGGCTGGCAGTAAACAGAATGACTTGGGATCCAGCAGCCGTCTCTTCGCTCTATTCTTAATCAAAGTTTATTCACTGCCACTAATCTATTCTAATTGACTGTTGTGAATAGAGAGATTAAAACTGCTGCCAGTCTTTACAAATTTATTGACTATTAATGGCATGAATTGAGAGACTATGAAGAAGACTATTGCAGTGAGTAATCTATGATTGTCTGGCACCAAAAATCTACCACTAGATGAGATGTATTGGGATATAATCTGACTATAGTTTGGACTATTTAAGTACTAAGTGTTTCACCACCTGACCTGCAAACAGGATAAGATGAAAAGAAGTACAGTAAAGTAGTTTGGATGTAACAATGCAACCTGCTTGCAGAGCATTGGAGGTGGATGATTTTGCAAATGTCTGTCAGTTGGTTGGTTGGTTGGTTGGTTGGTACAGTTCACCACTTCAGTCCAGACCAAAATATCTCAACAACTACAGGATGGTTTGTCATGAAATGTGGAGCAGATATTCATGGTCCCCACAGAAAGAATCCAAGTGACTTTGACTGTCGCTCAGCTTTTTCTCTACCATCAACATGAGATTGACATTTGTGGTTTCTAGTGAAATGTCTCCACAGCTATTGGATGGATAGCCATGAATTTCCAGGTCTCCCTTTAGGATGAACTGTAACTTTGGTGATGCCCTGACTTTCAGATTTCATGAGGTTAAACGTGTAATACCTGTAGGACTAATGACATTTCAATCAGCCAACTTGTACTTGTGTGAACTCACAAAACTGAGACGATGTACACAGCAAATATACCTGCTAAACATCAAAATGTTTGTATTGTTGACGCATGTCAGTCTGCACAGTGTTTTAACAGTAAAATTAACCGTATTCACTACATCATTCCAGTGTTAACTTCCTGTCTCGCTGGATCTGCTCTGTGGAGATTGATGCATCGTCCGTCAAAAATAGCCCCAGCGTGTATTCTGAGACACTTCTGAAATAAAGACGCTACAATGGAATTGCACACAATGTCTAGAATGGCAGCTATCAGCTCTGTAATGTGTGCCCTGGATAGAACACGGACATTGCACGCCCAGTGGAATTTAGGGGTTATGGTGTGTTCAAACAGAAAGCAAAGTGAACTTTGCATCCAAAATGAATGCAAAGACACAAATAGAAGGGAATTTGCATCTATTCACTGCAGGCCACGCAAATGGTGTGAACTATGCAATGCAAATCTGTGAAATCCGCATCATTTACGTATTTGCGTGAGTTGAAAATATTCAACTTGAGCGCAAAATTTGCGGTTATTGCAGGGCTTTGCAGGGTTGCTCGGGGAGGTCTGGGCACAGCGGATGGCCGGAGACGCTGCTCGCTGACAGACAGCTACTGAGCGCCGGGGAGCTCTGGAGGAGAGAGCCAGGGGCAGAGCTGGAGCTTCCTGAGGAATAAACACCTGGAGTCACAATGGATTCTGCTCAGATCCAGAGCTGTTTACCGGCGGGAGTAGAGCTCAGGGTTTATTTTTTCAACTTTTGAGATTAAAAAGTGGATTTATCTTCACTCCCACTTCTCAACCTGTCTGCAGCAGCGAGCCGCAGAGGTGCCGACCTCCAAGGTCAGGTGTTATAATGTAATTAGTCTCTCGTTGTCCATGTTGACTGCGGACTGGAGGGGAAATGTACTTCACTTCATGAACATTCAGAGTAGAGAGGGGAAAAAGGCGAGAGACTGGAGGGAAAAATAGAAAGAACCACAGCCTGGTGGGTGCTGAGTTCAGTCAGAGGCTGGATTGAACACAAACACACAGACAACACACACACACACACACACACACACCCACACACACACACACACACACACACACAGACCCTTTGGTGCCTGCTGTTGCTCGCTAGTTAACGGCTAAGTACAATAAGGCATTCTGTCTGTTTTGGCCGAATCAACACAAATGATCCCGTGGTCAAACTCACGAGTAACACAAGACTAAAATTGACTTTCCTTTTTTGCGTGAAGGTACGTGTAAACGTACGGTTCCAATTAATTCTTATTAGTACGGCAACTACAAGGTAAAGCTAAATCTAACTCAGTTTGGTTGGTTCAAATTATTGAAAAAGACCTGTTGATGGTTAATAAATATACTAAAAACCAATAAGGGCCACACTGGCCCTAAACCTCAACCTCTGGCAGCAAAGGTAGCGATCCCCTACCTCAATCACTCCTGTTCTTGTTGCAACATGAACGTCAAACTGTTTCCTGAAGCAGCACTGGATGTTGGCATGGGACATAAATCAACATGTCTAATACGAACCTAAATCAGATGGAGACTGAATATCTGTTCATACTCACAAGACACCAAGGGGGTGTAATCATGTTAAGGCATTTATGTACATGTAATAACCCGATTACTGTAAAACCCCAGTTTATGTTCATTCACTTGATTATCAGATCTCTTCACTACGTCATACTTTATTTTAGTAACAAAGTTTTGCACAATTTAGATACATTAAAAGTTAAAATAAGAAACCCATTTAGTGATATATGACACTGCAGCTTGGAGAGATCGTTGTTGGTGGGAGCGTTTGGGCTGACGGTGCAGAGATGACAGGTTTTGTTAGAGAGCACACAGTTTTTCCTCACTGTGAACGCGTATCCATATTACTCGGCTGGGGAGGATATTTATTTTAGGTTCAGATGACATAAGATTATTTTTGCATGCAAAGAGGACACACTGCTGCAACCAGATAGCAGATCTTTCCTTTCAACCCACCAGCACAGTGCTGCCACAGCGATACTTTCCCTATCCTGGCTGCACATTAAAATCAGTCACTAGAAAACTGGTCAAGTGTATACATTAGCAATAAATCGGGTTTTTTCAGTAGAAATGTAGCTCCTGGTTTCTTTGTTGGAAACAAGGTTTCTCATTGACATCATGTGTAAGAAATCAGTTTCCCATAGAAATCAGACAAAAACACTTAAACACACTCAGTCTGGATTCAGCACCTGAGAGACTTTTCAGTAAACCCATGACAGCTCCAGCAAATTCAATGCTAAATTCTGCTTTTCTGTATTTACGGTTTCTTACAAATCCTGGAACAGATAAAGTATGCGAGGAAACTATTGAATTCCAATCATCTCAGCTTTCCTCTGTCTCAAAAGACATCCAAGTCTCAACTGTACAAACGATCTCCACTTTCTCAGTTGAAGAAATGTTGAGGAGAGGATTATGCAGGAACGCCAGCGAAACCACAACAATACCTTGGTGTCTCCCTCTCCGTCTTGGGGGAGCTGAGTTGAGCTAATTAGCCATAATATCAGCAAGCAAACTCTCCTCGCTTCGTTGACACACACAACGGTCCCTAATTGACTGCCAGGAGTTTTGAGGCTTTAATACAGTGAAGAAGCAAGCTGTACCTTGGTGATTATGAGGTTTGGGGATATACTGAATTACATACTGCACATTCTTGCAGAACCAATCCAATGTCACGAACTTTGAATGCAACACTCTTGAATAAACAAAGATGTGCTCAAATATTCAAAAAAGCCCAAAGGAAAGTGAAAACATTCAACATACCAGTTTGAAGCTAAAGGCATTTGTATTCTGGCTTCTGCTCTGAATACCAAAAACACACACAAAAACCTTCTGCTAACTTAAATGCTCGTATCACTGTGGTAGTTTGCACGTCCATTAGACCATGAATCCTTCAATTACCACAGCGGCAAGAGTATCAGGTTATATTTATTGTTCTATCTCGATGTCTTCCAGCTAAGATGCAGTGCTTAGTAGATATTATATGGACAGCCTCCAGACGTAAACCTCATATCCGCACGCACCAACACACGGGCGCGCACACACACACACACGCACACACACTCGAGATCGATCATAACTTATTATGCCAACCACATAACAAAACAATTTCAGAATTGAATGAGGCTGGGGTGGGGGATGAGTAGAGTTGCAGTGGGAAGAAAAGCAAGGATATTGAACATAAACATTTGGGGTGGGGCGGATGGCCTTGTGAGTCATTTAGACGAATCATTCATTTTTAAAAGGGATTTGATAGAAACCAATCCCCCCCCTGTCTGAACCTTTCAAGCTGTTCCCCTGGCTCTGACAATGGACGGGACTTCCCTGTCTTACTGTCAATCATTCCCAGGCAGCGTGCACGTCACTTTGAGCCTGCAGGTGCGGCAAGCACATGTACAGTATTCCTGCACGAATATTGACCGTTATATTTGTTTAAGTCTGTGTGCCGTGTTCACTGGATTAAATCTTTCATTTTCTCTGAGAGCGCGCGAGAGAGAGAGACAGCGAGAAAGAGAGTGGGAGGAATATGATGGGGGCCTCACCTAACCTCTGGGGAAAGGCCAGTGCATTAGACAGAGAACAGATCAGTTCCAGCTAAGATGAATATGAGCACATAGATTGGTCTACTGTCTGGGGAGACTCAGAAATGCAGTTTTGTGTATGCCGAAGCTGCGAGACTCGGAGGCAGCGAGTGAGGAGGGCAGGGAAGGAGGCAATCACTGCATAACCAAACAGACCCCGAGCGGAGCACATCAGAGCCAAGGGCCAAACAGAGACAGATACAGATTGCTTATTGAGCTGTTTTTAGAGTGACGGTATTAACAGCATACGGCTGAGAAGAAGTGTTTTACTCTGAGTAGCTCATGCTCTGTGGCTTTGACAGTCCATGGAATTTGTGGATGCGATGCCATGAGGGGATGGTGATTGCATACAAATACATTTTCCTGCAGTTATATAATGGCAATACTATTAGAATTTAATTTTTCTAGTTGATTGCTTCGGTGATGATCTTTTCTTTCCTCTTCCATCTCCTCTATTGTCATCATTATCATTAATGTGGCACATGAGGTGTTATGTCCGCTTATCCATGTCATCAATTGCTAATTCAGCAGCATCGTCATCAGGATTACCATCACTTATTCTTGGTGGAATATAAAGAGCAAAGAAAACTAGCTGCACTAATCAATATTTCTATATTAACAGTGGATCAAAGACTGTAAGTAATGTGGAAGCGGTTGCTTGTAGTGATGAACCCACGGATAATTATCACCCAACTCTGCAGTTCGTCCTGGCTCTAGGGAGCGTTTGAGCATCTCTCAGGTCGTTGTTTTGGTTTTACAGCCTGTTTCCAGTCCCAGCAGGCGGCTGTTTCTGCTGGAAAAGCTCGGAAAAACTCACTACAGCAAACGGCAGGCAGACTAAGTTAGCAAGCAGCTGGTGAATATAGCAGAGCATTTAGGGGCTGAAGAGCCAGAAATTTCCCTCACAAGTTGATGTGCATCAATTAAGGCTAGCTGCCTTAATTGATGCACAAAGAGAGTCAACATTCAGCAGGTGGCTCGAAACATGACCCAAACATGTATGCTTCATGTCTGCTGGATGTGTAAATAAGGAAATGTTGCACAGCATATTTATCCTATTAGCTTTAAATGGTCATGTCAGTGTTGTGTTTGCAGCTTGTTCTGCTGCCTCTAAATGGCCAAGAAATAAATCATTGCTGCTTAAGTCTTTCCAGTTATTTCAAAAACGCTGCACTATGAAAGACAAGGTGATGCTGTGCATTTGAAAATAGCCATTCTTACATTGCTAGCTCAGTTCAAAGTGCCAATATACGGGTTTCTACGTGCTGAATCAAAGAACGCTGGTGGCTGTGAGACCTAAACAAAAACACTGAGATGTGCAGTTGTTAGATTGCCACATAGCTGTTGCTATGCATGATGTGGCTTGTGATCTTATCACAAGCGACAGACAGTAGCAAATGAAATAAATTCCACTTTTCTGGTACATTTTGTCCTTTGTGTGTGTTTCTTCATTCAGTGATAATCCTTTTTAAATAAGACAAGACTTACTCATTGTAAAACTTTTTATATTGTAACTCATTGCTTGCATTTCTTTGAATCAGTTTGTGATCTTCACTTGCTTGCTCTGTTTTATGTTTGCTTATACCATAAAGTATAAAGTTTGTGTTCTCCAGCGCTTTAAATGACACCAGCTTTCTTTATGGGTTGATTTTTTTTATGTTTTTTAGCGCTGTGCCAAGATGCAAGAGTTGAAAATGATTTTGCTGACAGTTACTGATATATTTACAGAAATGATAGATTCTCTCTGTGAAAATAAACCAATTACCTAAAGTAGCATCAGCTTCGTCTTCTTCCCTTCTCCTGCTTCCTCCCCCTCTTCCATTTCTTATCAGGACTATTCACTGCTGTCATACCCAGATCCCAGATCACCATCTCTCCACCCCCATTCCTTCACCTCCCCTCATCTCAGTTTAACACCTCAACCTCCTGAGGGCCCTGTTCCTCCATCCATACTGCCGTTCCCTCACGCTCTCTCGCTCATCCTGCCCTAATCTACTGTCCACTGCTTCCTTTGAGCCCCATCTCTCCCTCCTTCCTTCCTACCACCCCTTGCTTTTCCTCCCCACCACCCCCTCTGCTATCCCTTCATCCATCAGACTGAGTAATGGCCATCAGGGCAGGGAGTCACCCTGCAGCTGTCTGGGACAGACACTGATCACACACACACAGTCACTTCGGGCTGAGGGCACAGCCATCCATTTTGTACATGGTCTCATCCGGCTCACAGCCCACTGTACTTTCTGGCTGAAGCAATTACAGGAGCCCAAATGGTACAAATCAGGCCGATCACACTCTTTGGGGTTAAAGGGTGAATATATTGTGTTTTTAATACACAACTGTATCCCCACTGGTTGTATGTTTGGCTTTACAGCCCTATGAGAAGGCTGAATCAAGTAGGAGCAGGACAGTTATTAACGGCAAATTGTATTTGCTGAGTATTGATCAGTTTTCTTCTCAGCCTTGATTATTGCAACAATGAGAGGGACTGACTCTAGTGTCCACATTTGTATTGTTTGTTTATTGACCTATTCTGTGCTCTTTTACAGTTTCCCTGGCATTTACGACCCTGGGGCTTCAGTGCGGCAGTGAATTAACATCAGAAAAATTAACAAGCTTCTTTTCTTTCTGTGCTTATCACCAAGAGTGCATTTAAACTGGGCTTGGACTAATTTTCCTGAGTGGTGATTGTGTACTTAAATCCAGACAACACAAACTCCTGTTGACATGTTGAAAGGGACTATACCTCCCATTTACTAGTTTGTCATTGGACCACAACTCAATTCTATTGCAGTCTCTGAAGAGCAGTTTTTAAGCAGCGGCTGGGTACAGGCCTATCGAAGGGCACTGTAATAGGCTTGAGGTATATCCTTTGGGTGCTTACCCCCTTAATGATATCTTAATTGCCTTTTTGTTCATATTATGAAATTTTAATGGCCTGCTAAGCTTTTACCTACAGACCAGGCCTTAGTCTGTTAGCCCCTCACATGATGGCCGATTATGATACCATTTGTCAAAAATGATGTCCCATTTGTCATTATGGAGCCACTAAATTATAAATGCACCAACAGTGAAAGGAGAATGACTACTGTCGTTGTTCTAGCTCCTGGGGAAACAACCAGGAAGGAAGCCAAATGCACTTAACCAAAATCTCTGTGTGTGGAATATACTGTATATTTCTTATGCTGAATTTATACAGTGTAGACTGATGGTGGAAAGTAGGATTGCACTACTGTAAAGGTCCTTTAAAGGAAAAGTCTGACATCTGGGGAAATACACTTATTCAAGTTCTTGCCAAGAGTTAGATGAGAGGATCGGTAGCGCTGTCATATCTGAAACAGGAAACAGTTAGCCCGGCTCTGTCCAAAGATAAAACAGTCTGCCTACCAGCACCTGTAAAGCTCACCAACAGACAATGGTGGGCATTTTGGCTTGTCGTAGCAGCAGAAGGACAAGTGGAATTCAGAAGAATGAAAAACAACTTTTTTACATTTCTGTACACACAAGAACGCAAAATCAGTTCCAAGCACTCAGACGAGTGAGCCGGGCCAGAGGTGGCAGTAACGTATACATCATGTCACACAGCCTAGCAGCGCTGACCAAACCTAAACTAACCAGCAGACCGCCATGTGATGTTGTTTCACATGCCTGCTCCAAAGGAGGAAAATGTTTGTTTTGCAAAATATCCGTAAAAGTGTTCTCAAGGTTATTTGCTAATGTTAGAATCCGGTTCAGTGACGATCTGTTTACACATCCTTTTTCTATAACTGAGAACAACTGAAAGTCTTAAAAGCCCTGCACACCCATGGTACACCCACACAGATGTTTTCACATATTTTGGTTGATTAGATGTCCTCTCAGGACTGTGTACAGATTGGCATATCCTTCACACTACCTGGAAAATATTACACCTTGTTATTCTAATGGGCCTTTCACAGAAGTCATTTTGACATGTCACAGTCAGAAAATCACAGGTGAAAGCCTAAATAATACAATTAATGTTTTTCACAGTGCTGGCTCCCTGGTCTCATTCCCAGGTCATCAAATACAAACGTTTTGTCACGCCTCTGTGTGCCTCAGACGGTCTGTATGAGATGCACAAGGCTTTCAGCTCACTCCCATTTAAACCCATCCACAGCAAAATTAGACACGTAGCATCAAGAGCAAGAACTTCCTTAGAGGGGTTGAGGTTGGGGGTAGAATGGTGGGTCCTACACACAACCTTCGCCTAGGAGACCGGGGTTTGTTTCCTGTGTGAAACCAAAACTGAAATCAAAAGTCAATCATCTTTTCTTACATCTAACCAAGAAGTTTTAGTGCCTAAACTTGAGCGTAGCACAACATTCTGGACCCTGTACATATAAGCATTCTCTTTGTGGGTCCTCCTATGAGGGTCCTGCATTCTCAGCCCCCTTTTACCTCACAAGTCTGATGCCTCTGCCTAAACCTAACCATTCACTAACCACATGTTATAAAGACTTGTCCTTTTGTAAATGCTACAAGGGTACCTTGTGTGTCTGTACGAGACGCAGAGGAGCACGACAAACAGCCATCGGTATTTGACAGCCTGAGGTGAGAGTGTGTCTCCCTGTCACACTATCATCGAGCCATTCTTAATGTTATTAGTAACACTGTGTGCTTTTCCCACTATTACAACTCAAACTGTCTGCTGTGAAAAATCACTGTTTGTACAAAGAGTTCAGCGACTTCACGTAATTCCCAGCGTAGCTCCACCAAAGATCAACCTGAGCAGAGGTCTCGTCAGCCGCAGTGATTGAAAAACAACTGTGAGCGTGTGCAGGGCCTCATAACCACACATGCACACTGCAGAAATGGTTGCTTCCCCAAAACAAGTACAAGTAGAGGTTAAGTGGCTCGCATTCAAAGTCTGCCACTCAATAGTCTCTTTAAGTTGTCATTTACTGTGTGTGTATTCATCCGTCATGCATTAAGAATGACAAGCACAGATGTTGTAGCGAATACCTTTCACAGTGTGCCAGCTCAAACATCGCCACCGTCCAGCCTCCTCTAAAGGGTCGTGTCAGGTGCACGCAAACAGGAAAATTAAACAGTGTCAACGGTAGGACCACAGCTACCATCAAGGACACCAAAGTCATATCATCTGTACTTTATCTGTGATTTTAATGGCTCAAAGGAGGGTGTTTATATTTTACAGTTACAGAAACAAAAGGCTCTTCAAAAAAGCAGTTCAAGAGATTCACTTCTTCCTCTCCAAAACTCTAATCTTGGCAGTATGGAGAATTCTTGAAAGCAGAGTTTAGACATTACTTAAGTACTGTAGTTAAGTGCAATTTTGATGTACTTTACTTAGGTACTTCTATGCTATTGCACTTTATACATCTACTCCATTTCAAGAGAAAATATCATTCTTTTCTCTACAATATTCTCCTGATATAGTTTGCAGTTCTAATGCATACTGACATTTAAGATGCAAAACATATGATCGGCTTTCAAAATATGCACGGACATCTAACATTCATATGAAACCAACACCGAGAATAAAGTGAAACTTACGCAGTCATGTGTCAGTAATCCAGTGACATAATTCATAATAATATGACACTCACTGGGGCCACTTGTCTACATAACATGTGCTTTTACTTTCCATACTTTAAATATCGTATAATTCCTTCACACTATTATGATAAGAGAATACAGGGCTTTGACTTGTAGTGGAGTATTTTTACACTGTGCATCAGAATATACTTCTCTCCAATGTATTTATACAAGTCAGCACAACATGTCAAAAGAAACACAGTAATATTACAATAGACATTAAATCATTTCATAATTCAAGAATATTGAAATAAAATTGGATTAAAAAATGTATAAGCTATTAAAACAAGAATGTATCCATGTATGATTTTATTAAACTTAATACAGTATTTATCCGTGTAATATGAATAAAACTTGTGTTTTTAAATAAACTTTGATATGTAATTGTTCTTGTAATTTTATTCTTTTTCTTGACACTCCATGCTGACTGTCTTGGTGGAAGAAGCATTGATAAGCAGTATAGTGCATGGGTGGAAAACGTATGCGCTGCTCTTCATAAAAATAGAGGAAAGTTCACCTGTTTAATGCACTGTGTCGTTTCAGGTGTTTCTACCGATCAAATGAGTTCGTGTGCCTCCTCTTTATCTCCAGGAATTTGAAGAGTAGCGCGGGCAGCCGCGAGGGGGCGACGTTGGTCTCTGTAAGACCCCGACAGACACGGGGAGCCGAGGAAGGGAGCTGCTGTGCGCTCTGCTTTCCGATGTCAGCTCGATTCAGTCACACAGCTCCGGCTCAGACATGGGTGGAAATTCATCTAACGTCTCCTCTTTGTTTCTTCTGACTTGTATGGCGAGATGCAGAATCGCGAATCACTCGCTGTTTAATCCACCGCACAATGGACACGTCGCTTTGCATTACGGCCGATATTGTTGCGCCCCGTCTATTACATTTGGAATTAGAGACTTATGTTAATTAGCTTCAATTACGCTCTTTTTCATCTTTTTGTCATCATCCTCCAAATGGTGTGGAAGTAGTTAGACCCCCACTATTTGTGTCTCCCTCCCAACTATCCCATTTGCATATTTAATTTATGCTTTATGAATTAAATTAGCGCATGATGCAACTGCATTCCAGTTAAGGCCAGCATGTGAGGGGGTTAATGATAAGAATGGGAAGATAGGGGAACTAATAGGCTCCAGGCTATTAGCAACACGGTAGGACTGAAGTATGATGCTTCATTACACTGAATTAAAGTAAGTCATGTGTGATCCTGCTCTGATGGAACCTTGTACCATACTGATGTTTACTACCGAACACTGGAGATATTACTTTATTTAAAATGTTTTGTTTTTTCCTCTCTAGTGTGGCTAGATGTGTGCGTCCGTCTCTCTCTCCCCTGTGTGTGTGTGTGTGTGTGTGTGTGTGTGTGTGTGGGGGGGGGGGGGGGGGGGGGGGGTGTATTGCGTCACTAGCTGTCTTTACTTGCGCAGCCTCTTTACATGGTGGTCTTTGGCTGTGGGCATCCTATGCTATATTCTGACTCATGCGTTGGTATCAGAGCGGAGCTTTAATGCCAAACAGATGAAATGATTGCGTCAAGGGCAACCTCATGAGGGTCAAGGTTCCTTGGCAAACTATGAGCCATTTGTGTCATTAGAGGAAAAAATACAACAATCATGATGATCATATATGAAGGCAGTTTTTGCAATATGGTGTTTTGGAAATAGCAGCATTCCCATGGCAGCTTCAATATTTTCTGCGCGCAGCCTCGCCGATGCCAACTGTCACCCGTTATTATTCGACTTTCTTAATTCACTGGATGTGTAAAACATTTAATTTCCCTGCTACAACCGAGGCTGGACCTGGAGGAGAGAGTGGAGAAGAGGAGAGGAGAGGAGCGCAGCGGCACTTAACTGGTTTTGTTATGAGGGCCCTATGTGTGCTCTGGCTGGCGTCGCAGAGCCCCAATCAGGTGCCATTACACCCGGTGTTTGAGAATACCATTGGCTGGTGGGGAAAGGAGCTGTGCGCAAAACCAACCCCGCTGCTCACACTCGCCCTCCAGAAGCCGAGCTGAGAACATCATCCGCTTTGAGCGCTTAGGCGCAGTGATTACATCCTCACAGAGAGAGATAGAGAGAAAGTCCTGTTATTCGCCGGTCTCTATTTAGAAGTTGCATTTGTTATAGGTTTCGGCGGTGCGTAAATAGGAGTTTTTGCCTTCTTTCCCTGCTCGTGCGGAATTTCCCATGTTGTTGTGTGACTTTATGTGAAGAAGCGGCAGTCTGTTCTGTGCACAGGGAGTGTTGGCTATGCGTCCTGGCTCCAGCCTGCAATGTTTGCGCCGACGCCAAAACTCACAGACCGGTGCAGAATTGATTAAAACGGAGACGCTCGGATCAAATGGCTGTGCTTCTCACAGCTGAAACAACACAATGTTCCACTGACCCAAGGCATACGAGAGGAATTTCAGAAGCGGACAGCCTTGTTGCTGTTTATTTCACTGCCTTTTTACGGACAGAGGAAATGGGGAACGCTCAATTCTTGTAAGGAAAAGGAATAACACTTTTTTTGGTTTCGTCTTGAAGTGCACTTTGTGAGAGGGAGAGGAGATGATTTGGTTAATATTACTGCTCTCCATCCTGGATGGAGCTGTCTCTCAGCTACACTACTCTGTGCCAGAGGAGCAGGAACCTGGCTCTGTGGTTGGGAATATTGCAGAGGATCTGGGGCTGGACATTACCAAACTTTCCGCTCGCCGCTTTCAGACGGTGCCTAGTTCACGAACACCTTATCTGGAGGTGAACTTAGAGAACGGTGCGCTCGTGGTGAAGGAGAAAATCGACCGGGAAGAAATATGTAAGCAGACCATCCCGTGCCTACTGCACCTGGAGGTGTTTCTGGAGAACCCGCTGGAGCTCTTTCGCGTGGAGATTGAGGTGATGGATATCAACGATAATCCACCCAGCTTTCCAGAGACAGACATTTCCGTGGAGATATCGGAGAGCGCCATCCCCGGGACCCGTTTCCCGGTGGAGAATGCCTTCGATCCTGACGTGGGCACGAACGCGCTCAGCACATATGCCATAACGAATAATAACTATTTTTACCTTGACGTGCAGACACAGAGCGACGGGAACAAGTTCGCAGAGCTGGTGCTGGAGAAGTCGCTGGACAGGGAGCAGCAGGCGGTGCACCGCTATGTGCTGACGGCTGTGGATGGGGGCATCCCGCAGCGGACCGGGACGGCTCTCCTGGTCGTTAAAGTTCTGGACTCTAATGATAACGCGCCCACCTTTGACCAGACTGTGTACTCGGTGAATCTGCGAGAAAACTCCCCCGTCGGCACCCTGGTGATCCAGCTCAACGCCACGGATGTTGACGAAGGACAAAACGGGGAAATAGTTTATTCTTTCAGCAACCATAACGCCCCGCGGATAAAGGACTTATTCAATATTGATGCCAGAACAGGTAGGATAGAGGTGGCGGGCGAGGTGGACTATGAAGAGAGCAGCACGCACCAGATTTATGTCCAGGCTAAAGATCTGGGGGCCAATGCGGTCCCCGCGCACTGCAAAGTGCTGGTCAAACTGGTGGACGTGAACGACAACACACCAGAGATCGGTTTCAGCACTGTGACTGAATCCGTAAGCGAGCAGGACGCACCGGGCACCGTGATCGCACTTTTTAGCGTCTCGGACCGGGACTCTGGTGAGAATGGACATATGAGCTGCGAGATATTAGGAGACGTCCCTTTCAAGCTGAAATCGTCTTTTAAAAACTACTACACCATCGTGACAGACGGACCACTGGACAGAGAGAACACAGATTCCTACACCATCACCGTGGTGGCCAAAGATAAAGGTCAGCCTTCGCTCGCCACTAGCAAGTCCATTAAAGTGCACGTCTCCGATGAGAATGACAATGCGCCCCGTTTTACGCAGGCGGTTTATGATGTGTATGTGACTGAGAATAATGTGCCCGGTGCTTTCATTCACGCTGTGAGCGCCTTGGACCCCGATATAGGACAGAACGCTCTTATTACTTACTCCATATTGGAGTGTGACATACAGGGCATGTCTGTGGACACATACGTCTCCATAAACCAGGACACCGGCTACCTTTACGCGCTGCGCTCTTTTGATTACGAGCAGTTGAAGGAGTTTAGCTTCATGGTCCAGGCTAAAGACTCTGGCGCTGCTGAGCTCTTCTCAAATGCCACTGTAAATGTGATCATAGTTGATCAAAATGACAACGCTCCCACTGTAATAGCCCCCATCGGTAAAAACGGAACAGCCAAAGAGCACCTGCCGCGCTCTGCGGAGCCCGGCTACCTGGTGACGCGCATTGTGGCCATGGATGCGGATGATGGCGAGAACGCACGGCTGTCCTACAGCATCCTGCGGGGCAACGAGATGGGGATGTTCCGCATGGACTGGAGGACAGGGGAGCTGAGGACAGCCCGCAGGATCTCTCCCAAGCGGGACCCGCAGGGCTACTACGACCTGCTGATCGAAGTGAGGGACCACGGGCAGCCCCCTCTCTCCTCCTCGGCGAGTGTGAGTGTAATGTTAGTGGACAGTGTGGTCGAAGGCCGCAGCGGGGATCGCGGCTCGGCCTCCAAGGCAAAGGAGACCTCCCTTGACCTCACCCTCATTCTCATCATCGCCTTGGGCTCCGTGTCCTTCATCTTCCTCCTGGCCATGATCGTGCTGGCCGTGCGCTGCCAAAAGGACAAGAAACTCAACCTGTACACGTGTCTGCTGGCCGGTGACTGCTGCCTGTGCTGCGGCTCGTGCTGTAGCAGGCAGGCTCGCGGCCGGAAACAGAAGAAGCTGAGTAAATCTGACATCATGTTAGTTCAGAGCACCAACGTGACATCAGGGGTCGGGCCTGTGGGGCAGGTGCCCGTAGAGGAGTCTGGTGTGGGCGGCGTGGGAGGGGGCTTCGGCTCCCACCACCATCAGAACCAGAACTCCTACTGCTACCAGGTGTGTCTGACACCGGAGTCGGCCAAAACGGATCTGATGTTCCTCAAACCGTGTAGCCCGTCCCGCAGCACTGACACGGATCACACCAACCCCTGCGGCGCCATAGTCACGGGTTACAGTGACCAACAACCGGACATCATATCCAATGGCAGTATCCTCTCTAATGAGGTAAGGGAAGCCTGAATCAGCTTTTGTCGCCCAGGGCTCCACTGAGCTCTCTATCAGACGTATTAAAAGTGCACAAACCCGCGATTGGAAGGGTTAACCTAATTGTAAAGATCCTCCAGAAATCCACAGCCGTGTCTGCTTCATGTCAAACTATGTTATCCACTCAGGTCACGCGCAGCAAAAGTCTCTTGGAGGATGGAGGGGGTGTTTGCTATTGACTTAAGTGTTCTGCTCTGTGGCTTTTAATCATTGTCATGCGTAATGGTGATTGGACATGTCAATTGTTAAATCTCATGTGGCCTTTTAGTTTTATTCGCAATGGACTGCTGTCAGATCACCCTTTATGCCGTGCGCAAGAGGCTGAGTGTGACGGAGATTTTGACGTTGGGCATAAAGTGCTTTGAATTTTCCAATCAGACCGCAGAGCTGGAACTTCTTTCTTTTTATTTTTATGTTTTTATTCCGTGTTTGGTGATACTGGTTTAAAGACCCATGTGTTATTTTGCTCGTTTACAGAAGTGAATTCACAGTCGGCAGGTTTTGAGTATATGGGTTCCCATAATGCACGTGAGCCTAACTAATGTTGAATCTTGATAACTACACTGAAAGGGGAACGGACATAAATGAATCAGAAACTTCACCCGACAGGAGAGCATTACTGTGCGTGCAAGATAGTTCCTGTTCCACGAGCAGGCGTCATTAAGTGGCCTCCTTTTAGCGCAGAAATAGTAGTTGATATATCCTTACTAGGTTATGAAGTCTAAGCAGAGGAAATTAGGAGACGAGTGAGCCTGTTTTGTGTTCAGTCTGTGCGTTCTGCTCGGGGAGCTGTGGGAGTTAGGGGCTTTTTGTTGATTGCGGTGTGGCTGGAGAGGAGCCAGACAGCCAGTCACAGCCTTGCCTTTGCTGCGCGTTAAGTATTCTGTGCACGGCCCTGCACGGCAGCATCGTGAACAAAGGTTGTTCAGTTTCAGCATCGGGCGGCTCAATCATTTACGCATTCAATCGCCTCCCTAACCCACTCTCCCCTGCTCTCGTCTCTTCTCGCCCACTTACTCACCAAGTGGATGCGCGCACCGTCGGCACGCAGCTTCTTCTGACACAATTACACGTCAACAACCAATGTATGCATACGTGGTCAATTATGTTCCTGTCATCTAGCACAGACCTCCTTCTTATACGTTTATTGCTGTGTCTATTTGGCATTAAAAGTGGTCACATGTGTGTTTCTGTGGGTTTTCTAGACAAAACACCAACGAGCAGAACTCAGCTATCTGGTGGATAGACCCAGACGTGTCAACAGGTAGTGAAGCACACACACACCTCAGCACTCTCTCTCTCTCTCTCTCTCTCTCTCTCTCTCTCTCTCTCTCTCACACACACACACACACACACACACACACACACACACACTGTATTATTACCAATGTGCAAAACCTAGTGAGCCACATACCATCTACCATCAGAGGACCTATAACATCCAATAGGCCTCATGGAACCACAGCCTATTCACATATCAATAAAATTGAATATTACACCCATCAGTGTGAATCCTGTATATTCCGCATCATTAATTGTGGCTTTGAGAGGCTACATGGTTCCCAATGTGTCCATAACGTTCATCTTCAATTTGGCATCAGTCCCATAACTGACAGAGCAGCGCCTATTAAAGCTCTAATGCTGGATTTCATTACATGCCATGTGTAACATCCAATTTAGACTCTTGACGGCCACCGTGACTGTATTAATGTGCTGTTGATTTCTGATTCTCCCTCTCTTTCCTCCTCTCTCTGCCCCTCTTTTAATCCTCCTGCTCTCCCTTCATCCTCCCCATGTTGCATCTCGACCCCTTTCTCCCTTTTCTCTGACACGACCGCTTGCGTCCTCCCTGTCGCTTCCCTGCCTCTCCCAGTTCGGCCTTCCAAGAGGCAGACATCGTCAGCTCCAAAGACAGTGGTCATGGCGACAGCGAACAGGGCGACAGTGACCACGATGCCACCAACCGGGGTCATTCGGCCGGTGAGTTCCCCCACACGTCACTTACACTGTCGGTGCTCACGCACATACACGCACACACCCTTCCCTAATCTGTTTCCATAGTGTGTGTTTGCGATTGTGAATGGGATAATGCTGACTCGTTGGTGCGGATCGGTGACTTTTAATTTCCTTAATTTGAGAGTGTGCGAAGGCCTGGGCTCCGCAGTTGCTGGCTGGCTGGCTGGCATGAACAGGCCCCTGAGGTGTTGATTGTATTTCACACCCGGGTGAAAGGGAGGAAAATTTGGGGTGATTTCTTTCACTGCCTCTTGCTGTTCTCCCTTCTCTCTTTCCAACTCTGGTGCTGTTTCACCGCGCAGTGCTGAAATGACAGCAACTCGCAGCGAGGCAGTGCGAGGCTTGTAGTGCTTTTGTGGCACAAATCAATAGGTTCATTGAAAGAAAGGAAAAGGCAGGGAAGCTAAATTGATATAATGAGATGCATTTCAATCAGCCATGCAGTCGGTGTATTGTACTATCATTGCTGGTTATAGATTCAACTGATCAAGCACAGTAGCAGCTTTTGCGTTCTTTGTTTATGTTAACCACATTTTTTGGCATAAGCTAATAAGCTGGTAAAATGTTGGAACATTTCCCCATCCACACTCTCACTTCAGGCTTATTTACTGACTCTCATTTCTCTTCCACACTTTACAGTGCAGTAGATTTTTTTAGACAAGGCTTTAGGTCTTATCATAAGCCTTCCCTTGTTCTCTCTAAAATTCTATTAGGTTAGTACCTGTTTATTGATCAAAGTGGAGTCAGACAAAAAGGGGAGCAATACAAAATCTCATTTCATATTGAATTGCCCTTTCCTTCTGAGGGATTGTTCCACACGGCTCGCGTAAGACCCCTGTCTAGACCGGAGCCTGCCAAATATCATATCAGTGCTGGGAATACAAATAGAGCAGATTAGATAGGTGTTGTAGGATAGTGAATGGTCCTCATCAGGCTCCACTATGTTTGACATTATTAATAAACCAAGCCCAAATAGAGAGCCAGTATGCAGCAGTGGTAGTGTCACTCCCTGCCCTCGCTGATGAAACAGGCTGGGAAGGTCAAACTGTTTAAGACTGAAATGTAGAACTGGAAGAAATCCAAAGGCCCACTCCTTTATTAAGAGTAAATTGTTTTGTGAAATAAATATTAACGTGGCTGTTTGAACATACACTCACAGTTGGACATTGTCCATCAGAGTGTTGATGTAGGACTATCTAGAACGGCACAGTCATGCAGAGTTTGGCTGGTTTTGTTAAACATTTTTGCAATTGAACTCAACATACCAGAGGCAGAGACACGCGGGAAAGAGAGGGAATTACAAGGAACGCAGGTTGTATGAATATGCAATCTGCATCTTCATCTATTTACCTCAGACCTCAGTAAAGATCAGCACTGACATGATGTTCAGGCCAGCGACTGTATTGTAAAACTTAGTCTGTGTGGAGTGCTACCTTGAATTCCTTCTTGCTAGTAACAGGACTGCATTTATTAACCAATAACACGTTTCCTCAGTTTTATTTGGCTTTGAGCATGCTCATTTGGCACTGGCCGGGGAGTGTGCCCAGTTGGTGCTGTACTCTGTATTTCATACGAGGAAAGCAACATTTGATCCTCATGTTGGATTTAGAAGGGAACAGCTTAGCACTCCATGGGAGGTAATATCACACGACTGGTACTTTGGAAAGAGGGACACTTGAGTTTCACAGACGTCTGTAAACAAGAAAACCAGACGGAGTGTGTATGTGTGTGTGTGTGTGTGAGTGTGTGTGTGTGCGGGTGTGTGGGTGTAAAGGTATACCATTGTTTGATTTAATATGTGGGCGTATACACGATACCTGTGTGTAATCGGCTTGTATGTGTGTGTGTGTGTTTTGTGTGGGAGAAAACGAGGCTAGGTGATGATGTCTGTATTGAAAAGGAGTTTTCCTTTGAGACGGTACTCTGGGAAGCTTAAATAAGATTCAGTTTGAGAAGAGAGAGCGGTAGCTGGTGCTTGGCTCTCTGCCAGATGCATATTGTCTCTACATAAGCATACCCATTGCTCATTTGCTTTGCTTTATGTACACGTGTGACTTCTTTGACTGTGTAAATACTATATATGGATGTGAGCGCTGCCGGCTGTCGCACGTGGATCGTATGCTATGTTTTCTGTGTGACTGCGTGCGCTCGCTTAAAAGAGCTTCATGCCGAGTGCATGTTCTTCACTTTTGCATGAAGAACACTATGTATAGACGTATAGTTCTTTCTCCAGCTTTTGTGTGCATAAGCGTACGTGGACACATATGTTTAGCATGCGCTGACAGCTTACGTATTTGCATCCTGTATGTGAGTGTGTGCGTGTGTATATGACATACACATATTCTCTTCCAGGGTTTGTGGCAGGGTCTCATCCTTCATTCTGTCTCCCCCACACGTTGGCTCTCCGCAACACTCGGCTGATCAGTAATTCATTTCTAGAACCTTTGCATAGCAATTATCAAAGGAGGGTTAGAGGCAAGGTTTCCTCACGGGACCGCGCAGCACACTCTCCCTTTTGGTGCACCTCGGAATATTTCAAATCAAGGGAAAACCATTTCCAGTTGGCATATCATCAACTACACCTGCCGTAGCTTCCCGCTCGGCCGCTCGTCTGACACTTTAGAAAATAAGTCTCCTGACGTGGTTTTAAATCAAAGGGACACTGCCTGTGAGGCTGGGCTATCAGCGGATACTTTTAAAAAGCGGGCAAATGGCTTTTCTGAGAGCAGCGTGTCTGGACCGAGGCACCGCTGCATCAGGAGCCAAAGCACTATTGATTGACTACCACACCTTTTACCTCCCCACATCGCCTATTTTTTTTTTTTTAGGTTGCTTGATTCAACGTAGACAGTGTTTTCCTCATTATTCCCTGCATCATCCTAATAGGAGATGGCGGCATGAGTGAGCAAGCAAAACAAAAAAGGTGACAGATAAGAGAGGATAAAATATTCATCAGCGGAAAACTGTGGCATCTCAGAAAGCTTCGATCAGCTGTGGAAGGCAGCGTGACGGGTGGGAGACTGGAAATGATCATTATCATGACGTTTGTTTGGGTGAGAACAACAGCCGTGACAAATGGGACAATTAAATCACTGTGGCAACGGTGTATTAGATGGCTGATTATGAATTAGTAGCGGGCACCGTGTTGCAGTTTCCCATGTCAGCGAGCTGTCAGAGGAATTTAGCATACAAGGTTTTGAAACACCCTCCTCTAAGGCCCTAGATACTGACAAAAGTGGAGGCTGAGTCGATGATCCACTAAAACAACAACAAGGTTTCACCTTTATTTCAATAGCTCACATAATGAAAGGAAAAAAAAAGAGACATTGCCCAGTTTGATGGAAGAGACGTTGAAAGAAGGCAGAGTGCTCGCAATAACTTTGCTTACATAATGATAAAATGACAAACAAAAAGGGAGAAAAGGTCATTTAACAGAAAACCTTTCTGTCAAGAAAACATCTGTAGTTCTGTACTCAAGACTAATAGATGTCAGTGTAAGGCTGCAACATCGGATTATTTTCATCATCATCGTCGTCTACTGTGTGTCAAAAAAGTTCAAAATTCTTACCAGAGTTCAAAGCATGATCTCAAAATCACTTGTTTTACAAAACAACAGTCCAGAGCCCAAAGGTATTCAGTTTGCAATCATGTAAGACAAAGAAGATCAGCTAATCCTTCATTAAAGAAGCAAGTGTTTGGCTTGGAAAGTTAATGAAAGGCAGAATACTTCCGAAAATGTCCAGCCTCTAACCAGAGTGACACTATTGAAATGCACAGTATAAGTTTGCATTCGGGCCTTCAAAGCCCACGAGCAGAGACGACATAAACAAGAGCAAAGTATCTCGATGTGACATGAACAAGTACAAATCAATTACAGGAAATATGATAAAAACATCACCTCATTAAAAAGTCAATTTGCATTTTACCTGTAACAGGTGGAGATGTCACCACTTCTTCTGGCTTGTCGAATATCAATAACAGTCAGAGCAGAGAAAGGATAGGCTAATTGACTATGCTACTACCATTCCTGCAACATGTTTTTCTAATTTCTCTCTAATCATGTAAAAAAAAAAATGACATTTTTATATCTTGGTTAAGGTAGATGGAGGATGGCGTGTATTCACTTCAGCACTGTTTTGTGTGGAAACAAATCAAAACCACACGAGGAACGTCGAACATAATGATTATCAATGCGCATCTTGTCGAGTGTCTTGATGAATGTGTTCTTGGTGTGAATAGCCTGTGCTTTCTGAATGAACTGAATAGCAATTTAAGTGTTCCCAACCCTGAAATGGATGAAAAGGATGACACAAGCCTTCCTCACTGTCGGTGCCAGCGCATATGAATGCGCCTCGAACCTGCTGAAAACATAAGATCAAAAAATGAAAAAGAGACATTTTCAGTGGCTCGGAGAGGAACGTGGATATTCGTCGCTCAAGCTGAGCACGAGGCAGTAGGACGAATGGAAATCTCTGGAAAGTCTTGGGAGTCATAAACATGCTTTGGCCATGAGTAACGCACATTTCATCCTGTCTGCACAGACAGTCAGTGAACATCTGCTCCAGCCAGGCTAAACTTCCCACAGACACAAACTATGATGTCAAGATATGTGTTGGTGATGCCCAACCTGAGCTCAGGTGCTGGGTAATCTGATCTGTGACCAGCCGCTTTAATTACGCTGCTCTCTAATGTGACACAGAACATAAACTACAGCACATTTGTGCACCACATAGTACACGAGCATGCATTCTGGCTACTAAAGGCCAAATAATATCCAAAAGATAGACTAGTTTCAGCTTTATTTTGGAAGTAATAAACAAGTCTGGCCACTCTGTAGCAATGTGACAGCCAAAACCAAGATAATAATACCTGAGTTGTAATTAATCAGAATTACCCTGTGTCTATGATACAGTCTGGTCAGGGCTATATATTATATCTCACTTCAGTCGAGGAGTAGGCTAAGTGATGAAAAGCGTACACACCAGAGATCAATAATCAGTGGTCATCCAGAATCTTTGTTCTAACAATATCTAAGGGGCAGTATTAATCAAACGGACATTGTTAGGCAAGCGGCCATCTTGGCTCTCCTTCCCAGCCCAGTTGCCGAGTTAGAAACATCGAAAATGGTAGCTGCCTCTCAGAGACTCGGAACAATTTCTCTGTCTGTCATTACTGGATATGGCAGGAACCATCTTGCTCTATTTTGGCCCTGGGAGGTCTCTGGTTTACTCATCACAGCCTCACTGGCCAACTCGTGTAAGGAAGCTATGCTACTCCCCTGCCGTCCTCAGCTGCTGTCCAAATATTGACGTTTTGTGTCTGCATTCTCTCTGGAACAGTGGAGGACAAGATGAAAAACAGAGGTAGGGATAGAAGACACCCTCCACCTGGGGGATAAGGAGTGTTTTTTTTTTTTTTTTTCCCAGAGAAAAAGAGATAAAGAGAGGAAGAAGAGAGGATTAATAACAAGAGACAGAGACACAGAAAGAGACACAGAGGGACGAACAGAGCCGGATGGAGGGAGACAGACAGACAGACAGACGAATGAGTGCAGGGACAGAGAGCAGCAGATACATACGCACAAAGTGAATTCAAACACGGGGCTGCTGTTTTCCCAGGATTTGTTTCCCTTCATTTCCTCGCTCCCGGTTGGTGGATGTATGTCAGGCAGCGCAATTAGTCAAATCACACCGACGTGGGATTTCGGAAGCATTCAAAGATGTAATGAAAAAACAAAGAAGCGGTGAAACAGAAAAAAAGAACAGTGCTGATTGCTTATTAGCAAGTAGATTGTGTTTGCATTGTGTAGGGTTGTTTACGCCTCCCTGCGTGTGCGCGCGCGTGTGTGTGTGCGTGCGTGTGTGTGTTCTTCCTGCCTGATGAGGTCACGATGAGAGATAGGACTGCTGGCAGGGCCTGTCATTGCCAGTCACTGTTTTGGTTGTTGTTTTGCTTCCTGCCCGAGGAAGAAAAGGTGCTTCACGGGAATCAACAGCCACTGGGTGTCATGTGGTGTCATGGCCTGTCTGTCTGTTTACTTGTGAGCATTTGCATATATCTCCGCGTTAAGAGAGTATTTTTAAGCGGGTGTGTGTTTGCAAACATGTGTTGATGTCGCTGGTTTTTATGAGTGAGCCGGCAGGCAAAAAAAATCAGTAAGTAGTTTGGAAGCCAGTGACAAGTTTCTCCGAGCCTGATGTACGGTAAACAGTGGCTGCTGCAGACTATATTTACCGATCACATCCAGAGCACAATATACCTGCTTAGTAATATACTGAGACTGACAAATACAGAACAAACTGAACTTTCTCTTAATCCTTCAATATTAACTCTGCATCTTGATCGGAGTGCGTGCCTGTGTGCTTTCGGCACTGTTGCACCTGTGTTTGCTTTTGCACCTGTGCTTCAGTCTGTCTGTCGGTTCGTTGGTACGTTTTAGAAGAAGAAAGCAGAATTGTGGCTAGCGAAGGCTTTATCTGCACAACAGCCCTGAGTTGATTAGAGGGCCTGGGGTCAACACCCCTGTGTGTCAGAGGAGGAAATTAATTTGCAAAAAGTCCATTAAAAGGCTAAAGACTAGCTGGAAGGTGGAAATTAGCAGAAATACCAGGATTTCTACACCCCACAACCTTTAAAGATATACATGAATATACACTAGTTCCAGGGGTGAATCAGAGGGTAAATGCAAGTCAGCGTCACTCAACATCTGAATTAGCATTTACACAGATCTTCCAGAGTTGCTTTCCCGCTCTGCTCATGTTGGAAAATTTCAGATTGCTCATTGTGTTCTCCGCTGGTTCATGGTTTCGTTTCCGGAGTGCAGAGGTGCCGCTGACCCGCAGCCCACGTGTTCTTGGCGGTGACAAAATCAAACGAACCCTGCTGCCGATTCTGTGGGCCAGGCAGATGAGACGGAGGTGAAGAGACGCGTTTAAAACTCGCTGTTAAATAAAATTCCAAAGAAAGTAGCTGTCAGTTCTTACATGCAGCTATTTGCCCTCGATGGCTTGTTTTCTGCAGTTTTACTCAAGTAAATAACCCAGAAGAGTTTAAAAGCAGGTTGCAGGCTCCGTGTATCCCACAGGAAAACAAGCCTGTGCTGTTCATCCTCGCTTGATATTATTAACTCTGGCAAAGTTTAAGCGGAGTTTTACATCTACAGTTTTCTGACATTGTCTGCGTTTATTCGTATTTATGATGAAACCAGGATCAGCTCCAGCCTCGCACGGCCCCGGATAGCTAAACGAGAGGGTATAGAAAATGAGCGGCGTGATGGATGTGGTAAAGATTTCCACACGATTGGGTTAAAGTGCAGAAAAATCTAACGTTTGACCGGAGATTTTTCATTTCTAGTACTTCAAGCAAATTCCTCTCCCTCTCTGTGTGGCCATCTGTGAGGCCCAGGTCTCCCCCTGTCTTTTCTGGCCATTGCTCTTTCCATCTGCGCTTGCCCAGGTCTCCCCTTCTCCTTCCTTATGGTTCCCGCAGTCTTGCTGCTTCTCCTGCCTGCTGTCTCTGTCTGTGAAATCTGTGACTCCCCCGTCTGTTTGGCCCTCGCTGTCCCCTGTCTGTGAGCCTCGTGTCTCCTCTGGCTCTCTGGCTTCTGCACAGCCTTTGTTGCCTGTCTCGCTCCCTGTGAGGCCTGAATTAGCAACACGATTAGATCCACACAATGCACACAAACGGAAGAAATAGAATAAGCCGCGGTGGTCGTTCTTAGAAAGGTGACGACTCGGTTTGGATGACACATGCACTGAGAATACGTCCTAATATTATAGTAAATGAAGTCGTAGCTATCAGTATGTTTTGCTTTTATGTTTAGCAGCTGTTCTGGTGCTGAATTACATTTAGGCGGCTTTTGAAATTTTCTGGTCTTTAATTGGACGAGTTGGACACTCTCACCCTGTCATTTTTCTGGCTGTTCTCTTTCCTTTTCGGTAATTGATGCCTAGTTTCAGAGGTTCATTTTTGGTTTCAGAAGCTGGTGGGACACAATGAGGAGAAAAAATTTACTCAACAGATATTGTTAAATCAATCTAATTCCTCTTCCACTGCTGTCTTTTGGGTAACAAACCAAACACTTATGAAATTATGTTGAAATTGGTTATCACACTTTCCGTAACAATGGTGGCATAACAAAATAGTTGAGTATAAAGTAAAGTGTAAAGAAGAAAAATGCCGTATAAACCTCTGCTGTGCTTTTAAGGCACTGATGCTGTTACCTGACAGATGATAAATAACACTGTATTTGTATCTTTACTACAAGGAGAACTGTGCCTTACTGCCATATCATTGATGTTCTACTCAAGTGTCTTTTCAGGGAGATATTAACTGTAACTAAAAATACAGATTGAATGATATTTTCTTTAATCTGAAAAACGCGCAGAGCGGAAGCCTCTATTTTTCTGCCCTGAATGTGTCTGCAGGTATTTATGTAGCCTGAGAGGCAAAACCCAGGGCATAAACAGTTGGCAGAGCACTTGCTGCACCACTCGCTGCTGCTCGTTGAGCTTATTGCTTTGAGCGCGCAGTAATAACTGAAGGCGACTCATAACAACATTTTAATCAACTTCTCTTCTGTCTCATCTCGACTATGGTGGCTGGGCGGAAAGAGGACACTGTTTGGAGAGATTTTAGGAAGGAAATCAGCCTGAAACAACATAAGAGAGAGGGACAAAAATAGGATATTGGAAGAGTGAGAACATATCCCCTCCATCCACCGTGTAAATTACACACTGTACCAATTTGTCATGAGAACACTGGTGGATATGATCATGACCACGATGATGTAGTGTTTCCAACACACAAGTTTGTTTTTTTTTTAATTCTATTTTTACCATGTTTTAGTGTTAGACTTGTTCAATTGGTGTCATATTGCAGAAACATGCCTGAAACGCACAGATCAGTAGAGCAGCAGCATCCAATCTGACAGAGGAAACAAAAGTCAAAACTCTGACAGTGTGCACCCCTGTTTTAATGACTAGTGGCACTTTCTCTGTACGTGCCTCTCTCACTGGAGATAAAGATGATCCATAATCTGTGACGGGCTGATATTTTGAGATTTAGTCTTAATATGCAGGAGCGAGAAGGTGCGCAGGACATGGAAATGTGTTTATCTTTCCTTAAAGGTGGAGGGAAAGGTGCAGCCGCCATAGAAAAACAAAACAAAACAAAAATCTTATTTTATGGCAGATCATATTAAGTTATCATATAACTTCATTGGGGTGGTTGTATTGCTCTTTTCTTATTGAAAATGACGTACGGTATGCTCCCATCCCTTTCAAAGACGACTCCTCTCTGCATAGGCTTATTTTCCTCTGCAGCCTAATATCTATTGATATGTGCACTCACATTGCATTGTGTGTGTGCATGTGTGTGCATGCCTGCTTTTAGTAATAGAGGAACAGTGGCTTTATCGGTCAGATGGATCAGTAGAATAGATTCGTGTAAGTGGACCCTTTGATCTGAAGCCCCCTCAGCCTCGGGGAATTACAGATTACAGATTTCTGCTTTCTTTGTTTCTCGAGCTCTTTTTTTTTTCTGCTTCTCTTTCCTGATTTATCCTCTTTTCCTCCCCTCACCCTAAAGTGCTCGTCACCTGCTTTGATCCCGCCATTCCTGCGCTTGCCCACATTTTCCAGTGGAAAAGCTACAAGTTTGCACACTGAGTACACAATGGCGGCGGAGTCTCATTACTATGATGACTCTGTTCATGTCTCTTGTTACTATCTCTTCCCTTTTATAACGTCTCTTGTGCTCTTCTTTCGCCTCGTCCTCCTCTCTTTATTCTCTCTAAGAGAGTGTAATTAACATAACTGGTACCTCTTTCATGCTGGGTGTGTGTGTGTGTGTGTGTGTGTGAGTGTGTGTGTGTTATTCTGTTATATCATTTCAGATGTTAATTTCATCTTTTTTTACTAGATTTTTTTTGTTTTTGGCACGAGCTCTGTGTCAATTACACACTTTGCTGTTTGTATAGGGATGATTGACGTTAGAGCGTGGTTACGCTGACAGGGAATATTTTGTGGGTTTTGTGGTGCATTTCTTAAGATAATTGTCATTTTTTTGTGTAAGGATGATGGAGTATGGATTCACAGTTTGTCTCTTGGTGTTTGTGAATCAATTGTGAGTCTGACGATGTTGATGTGGAGAGGGAGTGAAATGTTTTCGGAACACCACATCACTTTGATTGCACATTTCGTTCGGAATGAATGAGGTGAGGAGGAAAACAAACAATTCGCTTCATCAATGTTGGCCTTGTCTCTTTGATGAATAGCTTTTGCTGCACTTTTTCTGCTTGCGACATTGGCAAATGATTGCTAACTTATGTTCTCTCTTCTGGCCTCTTTCTCTCATCTCCCCCTCCATCTCGCCTTTCCACTCCAACCATCCATACGGCTTCTCCTCTCATGCTCCCTCTTCTTTTTTCTCCCTTTTGCTTATCATCCCTCATATCTCTCTGTAATCTTCCATCCACGTTTCCGCCTTTCCATCCCACTTCCACCTCCTATCCTTCAATCTGTATCCTCTCTGCAGGCGCTGACCTGTTCTCCAACTGCACAGAGGAGTGCAAGGCCCTGGGCCACTCTGACCGCTGCTGGATGCCGTCCTTCGTGCCGTCTGACGGGCGCCAGGGGCCGGACTACCGCAGCAACCTGCACGTCCCCGGCATGGACGCCACGCTGCCCGACACTGAGGTACCCTCGTCCGTCAACCTGTCCGACCAACTCACCATGACCTCGTCCACCGCTTCGTCCAACGATAGGTCATTCTCCACCTTTGGCAAGGACGGTCAAAGGTCACAGTCACACCACAGCCTTCACCATCACCTCCATCAGCAACAGCAGCAGTACAGCTCCAGCACGCTAGAGAGGAAAGAGTATGATAGGGGGACCCTACCGTACAAACCCACCTTTCTCTGTGAGTATCAGTATGAAAGTTCCCTGGGACCCTATGACTTTGGTCTGGTCCAGTACAGATACTAAAGGAGGGGACGATGAATCTGCCTCTTGATTCTGATCTGGACTTTTTTACGTTGTTCATCAACTTTCATTTCTTCTATTTTTAAGGAGTTTTAAAAGATACGGCTTTATGTTCTGTTGTATTGTTTTATTTTTTTTCTTAATTTTTATTTTTTTGTAAATTATCATTTCTTTTTTTGTCAAATGTAAAATGTAATCTATCATTGCTAACTTCCCTTCTCGAAAATGGACTTTGAGAAATTCAGTCTAACCCCACCCAAAGCCTAAATACTGTCTGTAATCATGTGACTTATGACAAAATAAACAAAATATGAATTAGACTCGTGTTAAACTGCTGTGGCCCCTTTTTCTTTCTTTTTCCCTTTTATCTAAATTTCCCCCCAAATTCTTTACAATCGGCCTTTTTATCTGATGCTCATATAAGTAAAGGTCACCAACACAAGCACACTTCACGTCTCCATTTTCACACACCCACAATTAAACGCTGTTTGTAGTTGAAAACATGATTCGAGTGTACAGACAGGGAATATAAAGATCATCTCATGTTGTAAAGGACATCTTTTTCCATTTGCTCAACAACTGAGTTTTGCTCAAGCACGATGACTTCCCTACTGAATAGCTCGAAAGGTGAAACACAACCCACGCTCCTTCTTTTTTCACAAGGACTGAAGTCCATTTTGTTCTAAAAAGGAAGTGTCGAGTATCTATACTTGCTTGCCTGTGGATCAATACCTGACATAAAGAAGGGTAGGTGAGGTGGGTTTGTCAACCTTGAGGTCAAGATTCTTCCGTTAGGAAAGTCATGTACACAACTTTGTGTGCAAACAAAGGAGGGAAGCCATTACAATAACAGTTTAATTTGGAAAATGGAACATATTGATATCCATTGGCATATAATTGAGTTTCCAGCTTGCATTTGTAAAGATGCAGAATCGGTCTCTTTAGAAAAGGATGGCAGGACACTTCTTACTGCTTTCAATTGCTTTCTAAGCTCCATATTACATGAATATTCTATTAGCTCTAAGAGTAGAGAATGGATTCGATATACACATTCAGTAGAGAAGTCATTTCCAGTCAAGCCACCACCATGTTAACCACCATCCTCCATGATACTGCATGCTGACTGTGGGCTGTTTCTCAGGTAAAGGATGAGCACCATAACCCCCCTCCCCACCCCACCCCCCACCCTTGTTTTGCAAACAGAGCCGAGCAATCTTCCTCTTGCACATCAGGTCTGTGAAAAAAATAATTTGTATTTAGCCTTTAGGTGCTAGAGCCTGCTTTGCTCCAAATATAGCTGCCTGCACGTCTGCTCATCTCGTTTGCCTCGCAGGTTTAGGATAAATGCACTCCATATTCGCTCAGTCCAAAACTCACAACTTTATTATATTTCATTTTAGTTTTTTGATTTACGATTTCACCCATTCTTCCTGGTTTGTTGAAATAAATTGACCCCATGCTGCCACGGCAAAAGGTGTTGTTATTCATCAATCTGTAAAAAAATATGAGAGTAGTCCCAGAGGCTGAGGCTCTATTAACCAATAGGCATCATGTTCTACTTTTAAAAATAGCAGCGTATGCTACTACTGGCTATGGCAATGCTCTGATCACCAGGGTTGCCTTGATAAAGGGTTTATAAATGTTTAATGATCCATTTATAGATAATTAATGAAGCAATTAGTGCTCTGTGTATTTTCTGTCCATGCATTATGTAGCCACCAAATTTTGAACATTTATCTTCGCTGATGGACATGTTTTTACCCAATTCCCAAATTAGTTTTACCATTACACAGCGAGGACCAGCCTTTAGGGTGTATAAATAACTTCACAGAGAGTCCTTTGTGGCATATATCCTTCAAGAGATGGTATTTCGAGCCAGCCGTGTCACTAAAAAGTCTCAAGGGAAAGGGTGCCATTTGTCTTAACGAGTGTGTTCTCTGTCTTTTCAGCCCGCAAAAGGATTTGCTAGCTCGTTCCACGTGGACCTGTCAGAGACAGCGTGAATTTCTGTTCTAGACCACCAACACTGATGCTAGAGTCAGCGAAATAAAACTAAACAAACAGCAACCTGGACAACAGCAACCTTGGTTAAGCTTCATTATCTTGGGTGGCGAACTGTAACAGAGCCTTGGCGGTGGTCGCCGGGGGAGGAGAGGAGAAATAAATACTCAGTAGCTGAAACCTCGAGATATCTGAGGAGCAATCCAAGGCCTTATTCCTCTCAGCAGGACTGAGACCGGGGCCGCAGCACTCAACATGTGAAAATTATAAAGTCATCAGCAGACGGAAGAGAGGAACTGAAATGGACAGAGGAATGCAAAACAAGAAGACGAGGGAGCGATTAACTCACAGAGGCGTTCTTTTTGTTGTTATTTTTTATTATTTTATTTTTTTTTGGACTGAGGAGTTAGCCTGTAGAGATCTGTGTGTGCCTGTTTACATGAAGAAAACTAATGTTTCTGTACAAACTTCAACCAATGTCACACGGAACCCTTTAGCTATTTCTATGGTCACCACTAAGCCAACTGTACAGAGACTGTGTGAGGGGGGGGGAAAAAAAAGGAGACTGACAACCAGAGAGAAAGTGAGAGAGACGGGCGACTAGAGAGGGAGTGCGAGCAGGTGTTGTACAGGTATAAAATGACAGAAAAAAAGAAGGAGGAGGGGACAAGCAGAGATGATGTGCAGTACTATAAATTCTGTATCTCTGGTTTTTTGACTTGACTGTCTTTATATAACTTCTCTTTTTTTGTTTCTGTTGTTCTTTCTGTGTGGTTAAAGTGTGCAGATTCTAACGTATTCCAACTTACCGTTACAGACAGGAACATGGTCCGGAGACGGGTTCAGGCCTCTTTCAAGTTAAGCCACTTCAGGAAGGAGATCTTAACAAATTTCACTGCGTAGAACAAAGGAGATGAAAAAAAAAAAAAAAAAAAATCGTCATGTTCAGTTTATCAATAAAATATCACAAATGAATGTTCTCATTTATAAACTAGTGACTAACAGTTCTCAAGTCCCTTCCTGAGCTGACTGCAGAGAAAGTGAAAATGACCCTTTACCAGGATGTGGTTCCCTTGACGCCATTGGCCTATACATAAACAATCAGACACACTCAGTGGTTTTTATCATGTGTGCAAAGTGTTTACTGTGCTATTTTAAAAAGCTTATAAATGAATATAAATCTATATATAACTATATATATATACAATATACTTTTTTCTGAAAACTGTGTAACCATTGGTTAGTTTCTACACCTCATAATGTCATTCAATCTAATAATACCAAGTGCTACAAAATCAAGACTTGTATCAATCCAAACGAGGAGGAGTGCTTCAGCCCGAAAGGCAAACCCCTTCACACCAACCAAGGATTAAGTTGATGTTCTTATTTGATTGTTACTTTTCACCGTTTACAGATGCTGGGCCTTGTGTGTAGCGAAGACACCAGTTGAGTTGTTTTGGCCTGTTGTGTATTTTTACTAGCAGAATATGTGTTCATGTACAGGAAGGGGGACTATCACAATCGAGCTAGATATCAAAGGTTTTACAATCATACAAGAGAGGCATACACAGATAAATATGGACATAAACAGACAATACATGGTGAGGCGCAAAGTATTGCGCGCACACACACACACGTGAACACACACACACCCACATGCACCCAATAACACACACACACACACACACACACACACACACAGGTCAAGTGGTGATAAATAAACAGTGTCATTGAAATTCTCTAACGTGTGTTTTGTTGCGTTCACTTGTGGTTTATGTGATGTAATAACAAGACGAAGCCTGCAGCCACGCGAGCAGCTCTGTCAGGCTGAACTTAGGCACAGGTGTACTTTGAGCAAAATGCTAATGTCAGCACGCTAACTTGCTCAAAATGACAATGCTAAAATGTAAGCTAAGCAGGTATGATGTTTAACCTCTTAGTTTAGCGTGTTAGGTTGCTACCATTTGGTAAGTAACATTAAATAGTACACCTGAGGCTGATGGGAATCTTTTGCAGGTATTTGGTCAAAAAACAAATCAAAAGTATTGAACCAAATCATAATTTGTCAGACTGACACTGCCATCCCTCGAGCAACGCCGCTAGCAAGGCTGAAAATAACATTGTAAACTTGGATCGAAGCCATTCCTTTGTTACAGAAAGTGGAAACATGCTGGAACATTTGTTCAATCAAGGCAAGAATCTGCTTATTGCCTAAAATCCTCACAGAGCATGTCCACTGCTGTCACTGTTGTTTTTAGCACATGAATTTTCTTAAAAAGAAATTCAGCTATCCCAAAAGAATCTCACGGACTTTCAAGCTGTAATCACCATGGTTTTGCTCTACTTTCCTCATTCACTGACCTCAATAGCTCATCAAAAAAAAAAAAAAGAAAAAAAAAAAACTTTTCTGGTGCCTGTCACTCTAGCCTTCTGTCCGTTTTCTTAAAAAAATCCCCGATGCCATCCCCCTGCATCCCAATCCCACCCCTGCACTCCAGTGTGAACTCCACACGGCCTGGCAAAAGATCAGAGACACAAGAAGAAGAAGAGGAAGAAGAAGGGCTGGAGTCTGCTGCAAATGAAGTCTGGGGTCATGGGGGACACACGGCAGCCCATCACTTGACAACCTAAAAAACAGAGAGGATCTGTTTGCGTCTGTCATGAGACAGCCTTCTTTTATGAGCAGGGTACATGTGACCAGGGCATGTGCCGATCAGATGCTTGCCTTCTAAATGCCTTTGGGCTTCTGATTAAAATCTCACTCGTGTATGAGGCTGGAAAATGGGGGATGGAAAAAAAAAACATGATGCGTGACTCTTAGTACTAATACCAAAACCAGGCCAAACTGGTTAATGCATTAATGTAAAAGAACTTAAATAATGTACAGTCTTAAGTAGGAAAACAGCTCCGTCTTCAAATAAGCAAACAAGTCTAAAGGTTGCCGTATGCTTGTCTTCCAATGATGGAGGTTAAGACTGAGAAGTGTTTGCAGCTGCTCTGAACGACCACACTTGAAGGCAGGGTGAAAAGCTTGCCTACTAAAAAAGAGCGATATGCAATAATGGCTTTGAGAAGGCATTCACAGAGGCCAACCGCTGTGTGAAGAGGGCATGCATGTGGGACTGTCAGTTTCTGAAAAATTGCAAAAACTATCGTTTCGTACTACAAAATGAAACCCTAATATTTCAATTGTAATGTAATTGCTGTCTCGGAGTTTTTTATGAGTGCCAGCACAATATGCTTCTGCACCAAAACAATTCCCTTTCTGATGCTTATGCAGAATACAGTACAAAGATATTTAAACCCATTTTTAACATGCCAAATTTGCCAAGCTGCACAATGCATCATTGATAAAGCACTATATTTACTGCTAAATGTTAATCAGAGCACAAAGTCTAAGAATCTGCACAAGCATTTGATGTAGGTTTCAGAAACCTCACAGTTCCCAACGCTACAGACACATTTCAGACAATGCTTGAAAATCTGATGCTAAAATATTCTGAACTCAAGGGTCACTAAGAAGCTTAACTTGGAATAAAAGGCAGTTATGGACCATGAGATATGGTTGAAAGATCAAGAATGGATACTGCTTCAAAAGTCCAAGTGCTGATTTGTTTAATACCCAGCTTTAGTGCTACTATGAAAGAAGGAAAGCACAGGCAAACATCTTGACTTCACAGGGCAAACCACATGACCTGTGGGTGGCGACTGACATTCTATCAATGGCTGTGAGTTATCCGGATCTGGTTGTCCTTCATGGTGTCTCCATGGCAGACAGAGAGAATAAGAGTCATTACAACTGAATCATCTTGTCCACGTCTCCTCTCCATACAAGGTTGAGTGAGGTGACCTAGCTGTCTGTCTGAGCCTCCGAGCCTGTCCTTCATATTCTTCCCCTGGCAGCCGCACTTCATTACTCTGGCTAAATAGACTTTCAAGAGACCCCATCAGGCATCATTTACACAGCCCGGCCCTATCACCTTTCACCACGGCCACCTCGTCAGACATACACACCCCGCTATTCACACATGCACTACATGGCACGCCGATGCAGACACACATGTAGAAGCAGAATGCACATACTGCGCTCCTTCCTCCTTTGCTTCTTATCCCTCGCCAGCCCATCAGTCAACACGCACACACACACACACTTATACACACACACTCAGGCATCCTTGGGCTGTATTCCCCAGCCACCTCATCAGGCAAGACCAGACAGCTATTACGGTGTGCACTCCGATGCCCATTTCTCCTCCCATCTCTTTCCTTATCTGCTGGCCAGCTAAGTCTGCAACAACCTATTGACCTGAGATGTAGCCCCGCTGCCCTGTTGACCTGGACGCACTCTGTGAGCATTTAACCGAATGCCTGCTATCTTTCCACCCACCAAACTCCATCCAGCAACTGTTCACTTTATTCATTTCAGCTCAGGTAAGGCACACTGGACATTGTATTTGCCAGTAGTCTTATTATGTCAGAATGTCACAGAAGAGCAATGATTTCTCAGCATCAGTCAGTTTCAGTTCACTTTACTGAAGTCATTTCACTCCAAACAGCATTGGAAGTATATTTGAATTGCACCTTTAAACACAACCTTTGAAATGAATACTGGGTGCCAAAGAGTAATTGAATGCATAATGTCACATCATAAGTTGAAAGATTATTTTTTAATTAAATCACTTCCAGAAGTGACTCTTCTGAATGTGATTGTTTTCAAAGTCAGAACAAAACATTTTAATTACATTTCTGATTAAACATAACATGGTTAATTAATGTGCGCTTTACGCACCCTTTTATTTATGTTGTCTGTTGTTGATTTTTTTTTTTTTTTTTTTTTTTTCTCGGCTCTTATTAGAGATGCTGTTGACAACATCTTTTACACTCTGATAAATCCACAGCACCATGGACACTCTGTACCAGAAAGACATCCAGGCCAAAATTACCTTCATCTCCTCTTTCTTATCTGCTCCCTGGAATAATGGGAGTCAGGTGCTTTTTTGGGTTTCCTCAGATGACCTTCTCCAAACCACTCAAGCTGCAGCTACTTCTGTCTTACATTTCTTCCTGCCTCTTTGGAGCTAAAACAACAACTCACAATTTAGAATTTTGTAAAAATATTTTTAGTTTAGATTTTACAGCATGTTCACTGTAGTGGACTAACAGAATGATTTTACCATAACACAATGAAACACCAGGACTTAGTAGGGTAGCTCAAATGAGTCAAAAGATATAGACCAAAACCAAATGTCCACTGCAGAGGACATAAATGAATAGGCTGGGTCTCAGGAGGATATACATACACACATTTGGTTCAAACCAGTCCCCCACTCCAAAGACTAGTGATTGTGTATATGTGTGTATAGCTTTCACTCACAATAATGACACTGTGCATAACACTAAACTAAACTTCAGTAAGTCTTGAATTAGACATCTTGCATTGAATATATGTCGATTCTACAGTTACAAAAATCAAATGAATGCTAATGTTGCTCCATGTCTACAACTCCAATTCCAACAAAGTGGGGACACTGTGTAAAACATAAATTAAACAGTGATCATTTGCTAATCCTTTTTGACAGCACAAAGACAATATATTTAATGTTTAACTCATCAACTTCATTGATTTTTTGTAAATATCTGCTTATTCTGAATTTGATGTAGCAACATGTTTCAAACAAGTTGGGATAGGAGCAGCTAAAGACTGGGAAAGATGTGGAACGCTCCAAAAACACCTGTTTGGAACATTCCACAGGTAAACAGGTTGATTGGTAACAGGTGATAGTATCATGATTGGGTATGAAAGGGGCATCCTGGAAAGACTCAGTCTTCACAAGCAAGGATGGAGAGAGGTTCACCACTTTGTGAACACATGATGTATAAAAGGGTATTACTGCATGGGTTTCAAGGTGATAATGTGCAGCTGCACCTCAAACGGCAGTCCCTCAAATGTCAAAAAATGCTGTACTGCTTTAAGACTAATTCCTGCTTTGGCTGTCCAAGGCCTATACACATTATTCTTAGGAACTGAAAATAATGTGCTGCCACAACAAAAAGTACATTTTGTTTTGATTTGACAACAAATGCCAGTGGACAATACGGTTGCATACTGTATCTTAAAATGACTGAAATTCTGAATACAAAGACAGGATATGTCACCCTTCTGGGTTCTGTCAAACCAGGGCAAAAAGCAAAAGATTTGCAGCCTGGATCACAATTACTCTGCTTTTCCAATAACACCACACACACAAACGCTCATGCACACACACTCACATGGCCTGAAACGTCTTGCCCTCAGCCACCATCCCCTCTCATTCTATATTCTGGACAGGAAGTAGTGAGTTGGTAACCTGGGGTGACGGAATCAGGCCTCTGACTCACGCCCTGACCTCAAGGGGGGAACAACCCAGTGGAGGACAGACCTCAGCCTCCAGCGCTGGGCTAATGCAACATGCCTGACAGAGACAAACAGGCTAACCGCAGCGCTGGGATGACTACTATAAAAGAACAAACAGTACTGAGAGCAATAGCTGCCTGCGTGCAAAGCAAAAAAGAGGGCAGGGTTAAAGCTGGTATGATAGTTTAACAAGAAAACAGCCTTCCTGGGTGCAGGGAATAAACAAATTCAATTTTAAAGGTTGTTAAAGCTGAATTCAGAATCAACAACATGAAAAAAAATTGAGGTTTTGTGACTTGACTGCTGAACACGCCGCTGCATAATAAGACAAAACCAATTGAAAGTGTGCAAGCGTAGGTAAATACAGGCCACAGAAAAACAACAGAGAACGCCTGCCTCGTTCCCAGCTGTCACAAAAGCAGCTAAAAACAGCAACAGTAAAAGCTAAACAGAAAATACCTGACCAGCTGGAAAAAAAGAGTTCGGTCGGAGAAAAGAGAAACGCTTGAGTTGCTGACTCAAATACTGGCATTCATTCCAAGGAGATGTGTCAGGCGGAGGGAGAGGGTGTTGGTGGGGGCACAGAGGTCTGCTGTAGGGTGGTATAACAACAAAGCTTGTTGCCTCTAGAGACCAGCCTTATCTGACGCCTTGTTTTTGCCCCCTCCCCACCTCCCAACCCCGCAGATGCAGGTGCAAAGATGCCAAGTGAAACATGAGGGCAGGCTTCTTTTCTTTCCAGTCGTGCCCCCTCAGAAGGAGAACACCTGGTCCCCACAGAGGGGGAGACGGGGAGGGGACGAAGGAGAGATAGCCACACCTCCCTTCCCTCTCTCGCATTTCTTTCCACCTTCCTCAAATTCAAGCCCTGCCTCTCCTCTTCCTCCCTCGCTCCCCCCTCCCCCCTTTCTTCCTTCCTTCCTCTCTTGTTCCGCTGTCTAGCTCTCAGCTGTCAGACTGAGAAATGGCAGGCGAGACAGGGGTCTTCTGCCTGGGGAGACGGCAGAGAGAGGACAGAGGCCTCCAGACACACATGTGCTGATACACAAGCACACGCACGCAAACACGCACATACGCACACATAGAAATGTTGTGTGTGTACCAGTCAGCACCTGCCATACTGTGCACACATTCTGTAACACCTCCATATTTGACATTACACGTGATGCCATGAGGTTTCACCTTAACTGGCCGAAAAGGACCAAAACCAAAATGATAATTGTAGCTGAGATGAGTAACATTTATCAGTTTTACAGCCAATCAGCACTCTTGATTTTGGTGCATGCCTGCTCCTTCCCTCCTGACAGTGGCCCCACATTTACATGTGTATGAAAACAGTAGAAAAACAAATTCCCTACAGAGATATTTTATGCTGATTGCAATCAAAATTGGATGATGAGGTTGGAACATCAGAGGAAAGTTTGCGACCGAAGTTTCTTAATTGTGCTGCAGTGACTACCTCCTTCTGAAGATGGCAGAATGAAAGAAAAAACAACGATCACATCTCAGCTAAAAATATGCAGCACACACTTAACATTTGTAAGATAGGATGAATGCACCTTTATTAGATGCTTAGATGTGTTTCGCCATGGGTCATAATCATTTCAGGTTTAAAGGAAGAGTTTGACTGCTCATTTACTTCCATAGTGAGAGTCAGACGAGATGATCAACACCACTGTCATGTCTATTGTATAAAGGAGGAGAAAATTAGCTTAGCCTAGCAGAAAGACTAGAAACACTGTGAAAGAATCTGCCCAACAGTGCCTCTAAATATGACTAATTTGCAAGCCATTCCTTGTTTGTTTAATTTATCCACAAACCAAAATGCAAAAGCAACACATTGTGGTTTTACAGGGAATTTCATGCAGGAAGTACGTCTTGGAGCTGTGACTTCCTGGATCATGACTGTGAGGTTATATACAATCAGGAGAGACTCCGGGAAGTCACTAAACCCTGCTGCTGGTCACCAAGAGGCTCCAGCATGTATCTCCCTGTATTTATTGTATTTATTTTTTTGACTGGACAGAGTCAGGCTAGCTGTTTACCCCTGCTTCCAGTCTTTATGCTAAGCTAAGTTAATGCAATCCCCTGCTGACTCCATCTTGACATAAAGTGGACAGATATGTGAGTGGTATCCATTTTCTCGTGTGACTCGTCACACTATTCATTTCATGAAAAATATATGCAATGTTGTATCGACACTGTCTACAAACCATACGTGAACTACCCGTGACTCTGCTGTTTTTCTGAAAAGTGAGACTGGGATTCATTAGATCAAATGGGAATATCTATCCAGCAGGCACACAGCCCCTTCATTATCAGCGTGATATGCTGACAACATCAAAGAAAGCGTACGCACTGACTCTGAACTTTGTTCTGCAACTTTTTTCACACTCAGTGTGTTGAAAGTTCAGAGTCACTGAGTGTTAGCCAGACTACTTACTTGTTACTCAGTCATCAAAAACAGACCTGTGCTACTGATGATATGGCCCTGTCAAATCTGATGTGACCCAAGACCAAAATATATGCCTCACAGCTGATCAAAGTCTTTATGTGCACACAATATACTGTATCAGTGAAGCTGCTCAACTGGAAGCGTTAGAATAAAAAGAAGTGTAGGACTGATTACTTCACGCTCACTTTTATTAGCTGTTAATTTGTCATTTTGTTTGTTATTTGCCAATCACGTCATATTTTTGGCATGGTCACATGAGGCCACCCCCGTGAAAGCAATATATTAACTGGCTGTAGCTAACGCCTGATGCTGCCCACTCATGTCAAAATTGGCTTTCCATTTATTTTAAATAAAAAGCATTTTGTTGAGGCTTATCTGGGACCCTTTTTTGGCCTCGATGTGATGTTTCTCAAACTTGGTGTGTCTAAAGTTCAGAGTCAGCGTGTGTTAGCCAGACTACTTCTTGCCAAGTGAGACGACAGATCTATATCACTCTCATGACTATGCATCAACTATGGAGATGGAGTCAAGAGTCAATTAGCATAGCTTAGGACAAAAACTTGGAGCTGGGAGAACAGCAAGCCTGGCTCTGTTCTGTGTTCAAAAATACACTAACCAATGACTGTTATGGACATTTTATGGTGAGTTATATAATGGAACTACTTTTTTGGCCAACAGCAGCCTGGAGTCTTGCACCATATCTGCACAGGTGGCATTTTGAAAGCATCATATCAGTAGCACAACAGCAGCTTGAGCCCTCCATTACTGTCTACAAAGAGTGCTTTCAGGCACACTTCATCATAATCACTATGGCTACGAACATGAAACTGAAGAAAATAGACTTAAAGCTGGAGTATGCTAGATTTTGAAAGTATGCAACCAAAAATTCCACCCCCTCCCTTCATTCCTCCCTCCAATACACATGAACACACACTGCCTAACTGCTGCTGGTGGACAAGGGAGAGCACTGAGGAGAGGAGAAGTGATGAGAAGATCACCTCTTTTAAAAAATACATAAATAACCAACTCTGCTAAATGCCCAACCATATAAACACAAGCAAAATAAGTATCAAATCATTGCCGTTGCTAGCTATTTCCAACTCATGTCTCATTCCCATGTAGGAAGTGTGTTGCCAATAAAACCACAGAGGCTCCGGGGCTCTCTTCTCCAAGTAATAGTTGCTCGTACAGAGTTGTGCACAGGTGAACCACATGAGCTATAACGTGCTAATAAGTGGTTCTGCTAGCTGTATTTTTTATTTTTGGACAAAAACAGACCAGCTGTCCTGCTTATAGTCATGATGCTAAGCTAAACTAATTGCCTCCTGGCTGCAGCTCTATACTTAAAGCACAGACGTGAGAGTGGCATTAATCTTTATTGATCTAACTCTTGGCAAGAAAGCATAGAAGTGTGTTTCCCAAAATGCCGAACTGTTCCGTTAACCTCTCTGCACCTCGTCAACTCTTGCACCCCAGAAGCTAGGTAAGGGTAATTCAGGAAATACTGTATGTTACAAGTCTTTTTTTATAAGTCGGAAATCCTTTTTGGGGATGGCATCATTTCTTTGAGATGATGTCTGCTTCATTGTGGTATTAGCATATTGTTTCTTTCATATGTTGCAGTCATTCCCTTTTGGGGAGAGCATCCCTCTCTTGAAATACTGTAAATCCAGACACAGGGCTGTTCAGCAGTAATGTGCAATTCCTTGTGGGCTCCTAGGCTTTTGGCTCAGGGCTTTTTCTTTCATTCCCAAAGTTTCATCAGCGAGCATTTGATGGAAAAGTGCTTACAGAGGGGTGATAGAGAGGGAGCAAACATATAGCATATCTTTTTTATTTCCAACAAATGCCAATGGGAGATCAAAGCTGGGTCATTGTTCAGTGAATCACCCATTAAGGTGTTGTTTACTTAGCCATTATGTTGGGGAGGGAATAAATTTGTATTTGACAACTGTCTTTGAGAGAAAAGTGGGCTGGTTGTGTGCAGAGGTAAGGCACATCCACTGAAAATGTATTGCGGAAAGAGGAGGGAGGCAGTCACAGTGGAGGGAGAGAAAAACACTGTCAGTCACAATGGGAAACCCCTTGTGTGACACCTGTGTGGCACTTTCATCCAACACTGCATGTGAAGACAAGAGGAAACAAGTCACATCTGTCCTCGGGGAGAAAAAGCAAGGCCGGTCCTCCCTCAGCGAGTGATGCTGGGCGTGTGAACGGAAAACGACACAGGAAACAAACAACACTCGAATACACCAAGTAAACATGCCCGTAGAAAATATTAAGAGCGCACACACCAGTCTGTTACATGCCATTACGTCATTATGTATAATCTGTGATGCATCTGCAAAGCAAAAAAGTGCAGGGAGCAGCGGTGGGCAGGTTCTGGCATATGCACACAGCGGTTAATATACCCTCTACCTCATACAAACTCACGCACACAAGGCCCAACCCTGTGTTATTAATGGGTTGACATTCACCATGACCTGCAATAGAGAAATTAAAAAAAAAAAACAACACAACACATGGGTTATTTAATTCACACCGCAAGAAACTCTAAGAGGTCTCAAATGGAGTATTTATTCAGTCACTGTGAGTGTGTGTGTGTGTGTGTGTGTGTGTGTGTGTGTGCGTGCGTGTGTGTGGGGGCATACTAGGCTGCTTGGTCTACTTCAGAGGGAGCATTGTGCAGAATTTCATCTACAGTACATAACTGGTAATTTCATACTGAAGGCTACGGCCATCTACTGCAATATTATATTGCCTGCACGTTCTCTTACTCTCCTTCTCTCTCACACACACAAGCACACACACACACACAAAATTACACACATCACAAAGTTTCATATTCACAGCCATTCAGTGTGACTTCCAGTAATGGTAAACGCTATGAAATATGACAACTTTCTCCTACTTATTAACACTGACTAGCATCAGAGATGATGGAGTGAATGGAGGCAGCTCGACATTAAAGGTAATGCTTTCAAACAAGGCTCGCCAGACCCCAGTCAAATGGAGTCATTATATCAAAAGACTCCCCACTGCAGTAACTATACATCTCCTGCTGTGTCTTCGCACTGTATTGCCACTTAAAATATATAGCAACCAGGAATAGGGTGAGAAAGCTACTGTCTTGCAGTGTCTGGATCTCAAAGAAGCTCTTTGAAGATGGGCTGTTTTTATTAGAATGATGGGTTGATACAAAAATAAGGGCCAGAGATGAGGAATTGATTCTGTGAAAGCGAGAGAGAAAATGGACTCGGAGCATTTTTTCGTGACTTTGTCTATATTTATTTATTTATTTTTTCCGAGCACAGAATCTGTTTGGTTACCGAGTTGAAATGAAATCAGCAACCTTTTCCTCTTTTACCTCTCTGTATTTAATGTCACTCTGCCTTTTAAGTCTTCTTAAGTGAATGAGGGGAAGAGAGAATAAAAGAACAAGGAGCGTCAAAAACATGTCCTTACTTGGGTGGCAGAATTGAAGCTGCATAGTTCAGCCTTTAAAACATAATCAAGCATTCTTGGCTTTATCGACAAAACACGAGAGCGCAAACAAGAAGCAACCCCACAGGAGCACCGAGAGCGAAAATGTTTGAGCCGACCAGAGGCGGGTCTCCAAGGTTACATGTTGTATTTAATCCCCTGAACCCCCCACAGGCCTGATGCTGGAAGAATTTTGTTGATGTCTTGGTTGTCTGCATGCCATGTTTGTGTGTGGATGCATGTGTGTGCGTACTTCTTCCCTCGAGCAGCAGTTAAACCTCAGTGACACCAGCAGCCATGTCTTATTTCCCTATTACAAAGGTCCCACTGTAACACAGTGTGTCAGAGCAGGGACGACTGTCTCATACACAAACACGCACACTCTCATTAGCACACATGCTGTGTCTCTCTCATGCATGCACTTGTCTCTCTCACGCTCCCACACACACACACACACACACACACACACACACACACACTCACACACACTCACACTTGCTCACACACACACACACACACACGCACACCAGAGGGAGAGAGCAAGAGAGTAGAAAAAGGCACAAAAACAAATTAAACCAAGTGCAAAGATAGGCCTTTCATTATAATTACCATATTCAATAAAACACAGATTAGATAAAGGAAGAGAAGCTCTGGGAGAGAGGAAAGGGGTTTATGTGTGTGTGTATGTGTCTGTAGTTGAGCATATTTCTCCATGAACTTGAAAGATGAGTAGAGGATTGTGCATAATTTACACTGTAGTTTTCAAAGAGGCCACTATTCTGCAGATGGTACAAATTATGATAGCTGTGCTCCTCCACTCACTTTTACTCAAGCATCTAAAGTCTCTCTAAAGTCCCGAACCTGAAGTAATTATAACATCCAATCAATTTTAAACTAATTTTAGGTTTGGCAGTTAGCTGCCTGTTTCGTGTCAGTGCATTATTTGCGAGTTAGTTAATTTTCAAGTGAGTTAAGTTATTTACACTCGTGCAGGAGCAGCCAGTGGTGATGACTTTAACGGCATTTTTACAGCATATTCAACGAGGTGAAATATGATTTAACGTTGAATTTTATCTCCGAAAGGATTCAAACACTCACAGTCATTTGCAAGTACTAAAATTGCTTCTTTATTACATTTGACTACCATGCACTTAATAAGTTCTTCAGTATAGCTGGGCTGGACCACAGTCACAGCAATGTCTAGTTATGATATCTTATACATGTGATATTTTGGTTGTAAAACACGTCGTCCTCTCTTTTATTCTGCTTGTGTGGGTAAGAACACAGTATTCTGTCTGGTGCTGGGCTGACATTACTGTTTGGTATTCTTATTTGTTGTTGGACAATGTCTCGTCTCAGCTCCAGACAGCTGGAAAAAAGGGAACAAAAGTGTGCATGGAGGTGTGGTGGCTCTGGTAATAGCTGAGAAAAAGACACAAAATAGATGATTCGAACAAGTAATTCATTATCAGTTGACTCATCAGTCAATCTCCAGTTTTTTTATTTGTCCTCTATATGCTCACTATAAATAAAATGTATTACTGTATTGTTCTTGTAATGTTTTCTGCACTTATCTATTTGCTTTTCCAATTTGGAATGCCACTGTTGATCCAACGTGGTATTTTGTGTTTGGCCTCCCAACTGCCAAAATATTGCACATTAGTATGTAGTGGATAGAATATGGTGTAACTATATAGTGTTTGAACACAGTGCTGATTTGATATGAGGCTCTAACCTTTGCATCAAACAGCAAAATAAGCAATGAAAAAAACAAACCAATTTAATCTCCTGAAGATTTGTGACAGAGCTGAAAACTGTGTGACAACAGACAATTTTGTCAGTGAATATCCAGAAATCCAGTCTGAGAAAGCGAAGCCTCGCGCGTGTGGAATCTGTGCTGCTTAAGATACATTTTGAGCTAACAAGCTGACAGACAGCTAATGCAGTGAAGTGTGGCTGGAGAGCAGAGTGTAGCTTTTGAGTATTTGGTTACAGATTCAAGCTGCTCACCAAGTTTTGCACCGTGGGACGCAACAGCATCTGGGCTTTCTGTATTTAAAACGCTACAGGTAAAATGAGAGCGCTCTTTCCCTTTTGGCTAATGTTAACGTGTGCACCTCTCACTAAATTATTCCCATTTGGTCAAACAGGGAAAAAAAAAACAAAAAAAAAAATGAACACATAAGGATTTATGTTGGAAGTATAAACAAAGCACAGCAGGTTTTATATTTTATATTTTTCTATTCTTGCCTCAAAATTTTTCAAAAGTCAATTTAGTAATGAGAAAACACATGGAAATTGTAAAAAAAAAAAAAAAAAAAAAAAAAAAAAAAAAAAAGCCATCCCATTGTTGGCCCCCATGGTTGTTGTGACTGCTCCAGTGCTTTGCATTGTGGGACACAGCAGGTGAGGTCGACTGGTCCGACGCATACTGGAACTTTTGGCCAAATCAGTACGACATCCATTCTGCAGCGGCATCTATCCCATCTGGTCTATGATGAGACCATCATTTGTTTTACAACAGGACAATGACCCAGAACACACCTCCAGGCTGTGTAAGGGCTATTTAACCAGGAAGTGATGTGGTGCTGCATCAGGTGACCTGGTGTCCACAGTTACCCACCCTGAACCCAGCTGAGATGGTTTGGAATGAGCTGGACTGCAACGCCTTGAAAAGGGTTGGAAAAATGTTGAGACTGACAACAGTATGCAAAGCTGTTATCAAAGCAAGAGGCGGCTGCTCTGAAGAATCTAAAAAACGAAACCTAGTTTGCTTTGTTTATGCCATAATTCCATACAGTTTTGATGTCTTCAGCATTACTTTAAAATGTAAAAAATGAAAACTAAAGAAAAAACATTGTCAAAGACGGTGTGTTCAAACTTTTGACTAGTACTGTATATTCATATTCCTCTTAGAGAAAGTTGAGCTGTTTCTCGAAGAAATGTTCTAAGTAGCAGTGTCAAGGTGAAGTTAAAATGATGTTTGAGGGGAATGAAAAAAGAAAAAAGAAAAAAAAAAAAAACTTTTCAGTGGTAAGTCTTGTATTCCAGATAAAGCTTGAAAGACCCTGAAAGAGAAGGGCAGTTTGAGTTTCAAGGGGAAAGATAGGACACAAGGACCCTCTTTATGAGAGACAGTGCATTAAAGAGAGGCCTTAGTGCAAAGGAAAAAAGACAAAAGAGGAAGGTGGGTAGGCAGGAAGTTCTGGTGCTCTGCATGACTAAACGTGGAAGAAACACAAGTTTTATATCTAATAATGGAATCACTAACAACAGGTGAAGGCTTGGCGGTGTTGGATGAATAGAAATAGTTAGTTTCATGAATATCTGTACTTGTTCAAACAGCTTGGTTTGGGTTCTGATTGGGGGGGATTTATCGAATCTGAATGGAGACAGGAATCCTTTATCAATTCCAGCTTGGTTCAGCTTCCAACAGCTGTAAGACAAAGTAAGAAAGGTTAAAATAAATTAAAGGATCACTCCACCCTTTTACCATGCCAAGTTTAATCATCATAGTGTGTCGTACTCGGCCTGTAAGAGAGTACAGCATGTTCTGATGCGCTGCAGGGAGCTTTTGGAAAGGTTTTCAAGCCTTTTTGGAAAAATCTCCCCTTGGGCTGCAAGACTCCTTTTTTTTTTTTTTAACGGACAGACTGCTTCACAAACTGGGTGGGAGGGGTTTGAAAGATATTGGCATTTACCAGGCGGGGATGGTAGAAGAAAAGATGCCACCACATTGCAGGAGTGTGTGTAGTTCCAGGATTTCTGAGCTTTACCGTTACTGAGGAGCATCGGTCAGAATATCTCACACTCAGCTTTGCGTCTGAACATTTTTTGCAACTTGTTCCTCGCCAGTCCTTCAGCTTTATGGATCTGCAGTACTGAAGGTTAAACTTTAACTGACGCAATCACATGATGTTTTTCCACTTGAGGAATCTCATCATTCTATTGGTCTCGTTGAACTGTGAAAACATCGTCCAGTTGTAACTGTGGATTCGTGTTTTTTTTTTTTTTTTAATGAGCAATCTTTAATTGTGCCCTTTAAAAGCGAGCACTGACATTAACAGTAACTGGGGAGCAGCCAAGAAACTCATTTTGGTCTTTCATCAAGTTACTTATGAAGTTGATGTTAATGCAGATATTTTAATGCAGGTGTTTTATCAACCTAGCTGTCAGACAACTACCCCGAGACACAACATGCTGAAATTCTGGAGCTCTGCAGCTTGTATTTACTTGAGCTTCTGTGTGTGTTTGCGTGTGTGCGCTTACGCATTTACTCCCCTGTGGTGATGCAATCCAAGCCGATTTATTTATTTGCTCCTTAATTTGTCAAACAAGGTCAAACGACCTGGTGACATTTTATTGAGACTCCCTTAGCCATTGTTTACAACCCAGCCAGACACACAGATTTCTTCACACAGTCAGACACGGGAGCACAGACACGCCGCCTTTTATCTCCCAAACACTTACAAAGCTGTCGGTGCCCCCCTGCCAGCTAAAACCCAGCATGCCCTTCTTATAAAGTCAATGAATTTCATGCAACAGCCGCTGTGACATCTGACTATCAGGTAACACGGCTGTACAGTCCCATACTAATAAACCTGAATCATCTCCCTGAAAAACACTCACAGCAAGACTCAAATCCAGGCATGTGTATGCCAAAGCATTTCCACAAACCCAGTCCAGAAACACGCCCATTTCAACTGTCCCCCACAACTCAACCGCCTCCCAAGAAAACACCTGTGCAGGCACACACAGAGACATTGACGGTGATATTGTCAAAGCAAACACGTGTGTGCGCTGAATCAAAATACCCGTGACTGCACAGATTCCTCTCCCAACAAACACAAACTTCGATCAGAAGCAAGCACCACTGATCGCTCGCTCTCTCCTGGGTGGCTCATCGAGGCTAAGTCTCTTCCTCTGTGGGGTCTTCTGCAGCCACTGAGGCGGAACTAATGCATTTCCCCACCAATGTGCATCCCATCAAATTTCCCTGGTGCTAATGGCTAAGCATGTCTGGAAATGGCAACAGGACAGTGCATCGAAAAGAACATGATGAGAGATTTTTCCTGAGATATGTGTGGTGAATTTTAGTTTAGTTACGATTCTAGGAATTGAGCAGGGATGTTTTTTCAAACCTATATGGAAATACTTGAGTAGAGGTCATAGATTGGGGGGAGGGCAGTGGTATGCACAGACTCTCTAAGGGGAAAAAATAAAAAAGAGCACCTCTTATCTGTCCAGGATTAGGTGAAGGATTATTTATTTATTTATTTATTTATTGCTGAGATCACACAAGAACAGCACTCGAACTAACTAGAGGGGCACTTGGGCCAATGAAAAGAGCACTTTCAGAGAACTTAGCCTGACCACGCTCGGTGCCCTTGAGCCTGGTTTGATATTAAGGCAAAAATGAAGCATGAAAATGCCACATGAGGAAACACACATGAGTAATAAACGAAGGTATGAAAAAAGGCAATGCGGCACTTCGAGCGAAAGGGTGGCGATCCTCCATCCCGTATGCACACCGTGCTCCATTATAAATGTGAATTTTGGGAGGACTCACAAGAGACATTTTGAAAAAAGAATAACCAAAATCTACACTGCAGAGCCATCCTGTCTTTCAAAAACTTTGGATCCTACATTTCCCATAATGCAGTCGATAGCATCTCTTCCTAAGGCCTTCTCTGTGAGGTAAACACCCACATCCTTTGATTTTGTGGTGCAGACATTTTTTTTTTTTTTAATTGTCGTCTCCAAGTCCAAGCTGCGATAACTCTGCTGACATCACTATGGCATCAGAGTTTAAATTTTAGCTCCTCCACAGCCAGAGAAGACATTACACAACTGTGAGTTGAGCTTTGCATGTAAAAGCAGTGGGGCACTCCTTTAAATTGTGGAATATGGCTAAATAATGACATACAACAAAATCCCAGAGGAAAAAAAAGCAAAAAATAGCAAAAAAAAAACAAGCTGTTTAGTTGTTAACCATATTCACAACCTGGTAATTTGGTCCAAAGAGACCTGCATCAAATGAAAACACAAGAGGAAAAGATTTCTACAAGTCCAATGCTCAAGAGAAGTTAAAACCAATAATAGAACTGGGAGGTGGGAACTGGGAAGGAGGAGGGTGTCAGAACAACCCAAGAACAAGCCAAGATAAGAAAAGGACCAGTTCAATGTAAGGAGAAAAGGAATTCAGAGCAGGAAACAAAAGCACAGAGCACTGTTTATTTTTTAATTAAGTCTATATTTTTCATTTGTTGGTTTGACATTTTTATAGGAAATAGAAGATTTTGATTTAAGGAAACATTTCTAACCACATGTTCTTCAAATAATATTTTGACCTTGCTTGCAGCGTTTCTATTCTCACTATGAAGAGCACTTGATGTAAGGATTCCTGTGATATAAGGTGTGGAAAAACACCTCTGAACACTTTTTTTTTTTTTTTTTTTTTTTTTGCAATTCTCTGACAATGCCAGAAAAAAGTACCACTCCGATCTATGATGATGATGAAGTGTGCTCCAGGAGCTGGTAACAAATGGGAGACTATTTTAAGACAGCATGTGTTTGCATTTTTCCTGACAAACTACATTTAGGACACCATCACTTCTAAACTAGAAAATCTTCCCATATTTGTATGAATTTATCACAGCTTGTGATAGATTTTCAAAAAACTGTGCTGCTAAGGCATTTGAGTTTCGAAATGGAATGAAAAATGGGATGTGGAGTCACTGTTTTGAAGTGCTTGTGAGAGGCAGGGTGCAGTCTAAAAAACAGACTCTGATACATGGGCCAGTTTGAAGGACAGATATTTGAAAAAAAAAACAACAAACAAAAAACCCCATTCAAATTCAAATTCAGCTCCACATAACTGGATTTCATGCACACAAACACAGCTTTCACAATCCCTCCATCTCTGAGGACAAAAAAGCACAAACATCACTATTTAAGCCTCAGTGAAACAGAGGATGGTCGGCCCTTAAGGTTCACATACAAGAAGAGAGTCTGCAGCCATGCTAGCTGCTCTTATGCTAACTCTAGCATGGAAATGCGCTCACAATGACAATGCTAAAAGGCTTAATTTCAGAGTTCAAATATTACACATTTTATAATATTATTCACCATCTCGGTCTTGCATACTATCATGCTAACATTTGCTAATTAGCACAGTGCAGCTGAGGTTGACAAGAATGTCATGAACTCTGCAGGTATGTAGTCAAACACCAAAGTACTGGACATAAGGACGTCAGTTTTAGTTTATTTTGCTTGCGATAGCCAGACAGCCATTAACCAGTAACTAATGATTTTGCACTGAGGAGCACGCTGGACTGCATCTACCAGTCAGTCAATTTTCATGTTTTTGTGTCCAAGTGGCTAATGGGGACAGCAACTTTTGAAACTGGTCTAGTATTGAGCGAGAGCACTGCATATAATCCCACAGTGCGTTTATTCACCATCAATATACATCCACTGAAAGTGTTTGTTTTTGCCTCTGACAGACTCTGACATTATTTTCTGTCTGGTAACATAATAGAAAGAATCCCTACAGAGACTGACTTTATGATAAAGAATACTCCAATACTCCATTTACAAAAACAATAATTTCCTCAGTATAAAACACACACAAACCAAATAAAACTCACCAAAACCTTCTTCATTCATCTTTCTCTGTTCCAACAATCACCATCAATTCTGGTTTCATTGAAATAAACCCTTAATTCACCAACTTAGATGTGCAAATATCATGAGAGGAGGGAGAGTGAAGGTGGATATCAGAGAAGCAGAGCGGTTAAACAGCGTGTAGAGGTGGAATACTTCAGGGAATTATTTTCACTGTACGATATGACTGGAGAGGGTTAGGGTACCAAGAACTGTTGATGTACGACACCTCAACAACTAAAGCGACCACATTCCTGTTTGCTGTCACAAAAAAGTTACCCTCACTCTCACTCTCATACACCTTTAATAGGAATTTATATTTGCAGTCTGACAATCTGTTCTGCTTGGGACATAAGTATTTATCACGAGTGTGCTTCCGTAGAGCATGCTCACAAATCACTCTGGGAGTCAGTTTAATTAATGACTTGTACTACGTAGACAAAATGAGTGTTTCCACACTCTATTAGCATGTATGATAAATATACCTGTCGGAATACTGCTGAAGACATATCACATTAAATATCATCAAAGGGTGCCATTGCAGTAGAAGATGTGCATCCAGAGTGGGATCCTACCTAAAGTTTCAGCAAAAGGTGGCACATTGGTGTAGTCACGGCTTGAAATGTTCATAAATCAAATGCAGAATAGCAGTTAATTTAGCTGATTCTAATAAACACAGTTCTTTGTGGATATCTATGTCATTTCTTAGTATAGATAGATAGATATAACTTGGTAAGATAAAGAAATAAAATACCTAAAAATGTCTCTATTAGATTAATCTTATTATTGCATTAGGCATCTGTTTCACTCCCAAACAAACAAGCTGGCATAATAACTATGTATTTTCTGGCTTAGAGTTTCAAAGACACAATCAATACATGACTTCAAAATGCGCTCTATGCAAGAGTTTGCCTCATCATAAAGAAAACAATGTGCCAATAACAATATCTTGCTACCGTTGTTTGCACCTGCATGACTCCTCAACAAACAAAAAAAAAAAAAAAAAGAAGGAAAGAAAGAAAGCTTTCGGCCAAATGCAGAGAACAAAGACACGCAAATTATAGTAAATCAATGTGTTGCCTGGAGGGATCCATAACACAAGAGCAATAAGGAGAAAACCAATAGCCTGATTTTGAAATCTAGATTGCCTCTATCCAGATAGTTTATAGGGCTAACAATGTAAGAATAGAGTATTTCAGTGAAGTGCCGATCATTACGTTGGCATGCAGAAGAATGGCCACCCTGGGCTATCCTCACTGGCATCGGCCATGACAGCCATTATCAAGACGGATCACTGTCATTGTCTTTTAATGGACAGGTGACCCATGTAACATGTGTGTGCAAGTGTGTGTTTCTGGACGCTCTCAAAGCATCAAGGGTCAGTGCCGTCGCTCTGATTACCAGAAGTTTCATAGCAATTCACAGAGCTCCATATAACACAAGCATTCTTTCTCTCAAATTAATTAGCTTAAATTAGATGTCAAAATGGTTAATTATTATGATGAATGTTTTATTGCAATAATAGTGAGAGGAATTAGAACAATGTTAAATCGGGGCGCGCACACTCAATGCAGAGTTGTCAGAGAGAGTAATGGGTATAATTCATTTAATGGGAACAAAAATACCCACAGATTTTAATAGCAAGGACAGAGTGTGTGTGCGTGAGAGAGAGAGAGAGAGAGAGCGAGGGAGAGGAATAATGAATACATCCTGAAAATGCAACTCATCTTCCTTTGTCGTATAGAGCTAAATGAGGAGAGGCTTGAGAGAGTCGCTCAGCTTGACTGTATTTGCCTTGCTGAACACAGAAGCACACTTTGAATAGGAATGAAGACAAAGAACTCTCATAGCAGAGCTATAAATTGATAATAAATTACGTGAATGCTTTGACAACAGACTCAATAGTAAGGGGTAGTAATGACTGAGCCTTTCTCAGATCAAGCACAGCTGAGTTGATATTTGTTCCAGTCACTTCCAAGTCTCAGATGTTTCAGCGACTGAGGGCTCTTTTAGTTCCCCAACTATTAATCATGTATATTTTAACCTTTTCAAGAGCACGCTGAACAGCTTTAGACTTTTGTAAATGTATTTCTGTCACAGTTCCAGGCATCCATTGATCTCCATTGATCTGTGTATGGTAGTGAGATCAAGTAGCAGGCTTTTGAAAATGTCCCGCGTTGTCTAATAGATCACATTCCAGTTTCTACGGAGTTACATTGTTGTGAGGCAACACAGTGCAGGCATTTCAAAATACATGCCCCAGTTCGGTTCAACACAATATGTAAGAGCAGTTGTACGGAAAGCTCCGGTTGGAGGGTGATGTGGTGTGAGCTGGGCAGTGCTTGGTTTTCCAACATGGTGGATGGGTTATGAACTTTTTCATATTACAGCTGCATAGTACACTAAAATATGTTTCAAAAAACATGTTAGGCAAGAAAAAGGCAATGCAGTAACAGAATCTTGATATTTTAATCTACACTGGCGACAGGTCAGTCAACTCACTGTGCTGTATCCATCATGCATGGCGTGGCCAGATTTCCGCCGCTGAATACGATGAAAAGGATCCGTTGGCTTGACATGTGTCAATGGGTATACATAAGAATTTGCCCAATTGTGCAATTAACTGACTGCCACGCCATTCCCTGGCACCAGGATAAGCTAACCAAGTGGCATGAGAGGGGCTTTGACCACTACTGTTACCAAGTTTTTGATTAGGGTAAACACAACAAGACTTTTGGCCAGCTGCAACCTTCACCTCATGTCTCATCATATAATCTGCCATCATTCTGTCATCCGCTTTCCCTGATTGCTTTACGCTCAGAAAATTGCACTGTGGCCTCTCGTCCACTCAAAAAGTCCTTAAAGCCTTAGCTTTAAGGACGCAGCCTTGAGATGACTGACAACTGTGTGAAGTCAGCCACCCATTAGTTCAGTTTAGCTCAGTTGTAACGAGTTATTTGCTGTGTGTGCCATGTGGACAGTGCATATATTGCTGCTGTAAGTGGAATACAGAGCATTGACTGGGTCCAGTGATCATCTCCGTTTGTTCTAATCCAATTACTGAACAAATAGAGAAAATTCCATTGCCAGTTCTGTGATTAAAACTGTTCTGCATCGTCTCTGTGCTGTACTGTACCAAGGAACGCTTACATTACGTTTCTGTTCTGAATGTGGAAATACATGCAAACACTGGATAATGTGGTCATTTTGCAGCATTCTACATCACATTTTTCTGATTAAATCAAGAACTTTATATGTTTAGTGAGCCTCAGGTGGCATTGCTGGTCTGCTTCATTTGTAATACAGAAAGGCAGATTAAAATAATTCAATCTACCCAATTGCAATCTAATCTTTAATTACATGTGTAGTAGACTGCAATTAGCAAAAGCAATTACTTATTATAATTGCCTCTTTAAAAGCACACAATACATGCTAAACAGTGTTTCATCCAATTTTAAGACAACTTTAAACCAAACTGCCCGCCTCATCCGATTTGTCTGAACTGAGTCATCTGTGGAAAAAGTTCATGTTAGGCCCTAAAATCCTGCATATGACAGCACCTGTGATTGGTAGTTGTATAAAGTACACAGCGCTAAATACAACAGATTGTCTGAAGCAGTGTTTGCATGCGTGTGTGTGGAGGAGGGAGGGGGTGGCGCTGCAGTGTGAGGGGTGATCATCTGCTCATGAGGTCATGTCAGCACAATCTTTGTGCTTGGGCTGCATGACCTGACTTGTACTCCTTCACTGGTCCAAATAGGGTCTAAGCTGTCTGGCCTCACCATATGCTGGCTAACAGCACCTCTGCCATCAAGGACCCACTCACCCCTGCCTCAGAATCCAAACCTGCAGTCAACATAGTTATGACTTTGAATGTGTCATACAGTACAACAGTTACACAGGGCACTTTTCCACATCATCGGGCCCTCTGCCACATTCTCCCTAAGCACAGTGGTTGGCACTGTCACATAACAGAACAGAAAGAAGGTCCACGGTTCAATTCCCGGCCAGGGCAGGGCCTTTCCGTGTGGAGCTCTCATCATGTTCGCATGGGTTCCATTTGGTGCTCTGCTTGCTCCCACCATCAGAAACGTGTGTTAATTCACCTCTCAGTGCCCCTGACCAAAGCACTGGAGTTGGTCCCCAGGTACCCCACAGTGGATGCCCATTGCTCCAAATACTTAGGATGGGTTAAAAGCAGGGAACTTTCCCCACAGTGGTCAAAAAAGGATAAATGAACTTAATATAACTCATAAAACCAACACAATGTGTCATAGTTGCCATCGGTGCTCCTAATTCATAAATTCTACATGTCTCTGGAGTTCAGCTTGAAGGATGAGCGCTATTCTTCCAAGAAATGATTCACTCCTGGTGGTGGGCGCTGTCTAACGCGTTTCAATATCCAGTACCCCCATGGCTGTGGCACTGGATATTGTTTGAAATATCTGATAACAAAATAGACCCTTTTTCAATACAAAACCATTTGTATTACAGTTTTTCTCAATTGCTTATGCCCATTTTCTGAAAAATGCTTTGCAGTAATGGTTTTGCAGTTCTCCAAACATTAAGAGCCATCACATCAATTTACACTGAGCAGCACAACACTTCATTTGTCCTGCAAAAGGCTGTCACTCACTCAAAACATTTCACTTGTCGATCAAAAGTAAATAACTTCATGAACGAGTGCATCACTGCCCACCAAAGTGACATGTCTCTTTATCCTCGCTGAAATCATTCCAGTCAAATGTCTGAGGAACTGTGTCAGTATGACACAAGATGTTAAAATTGTGTTTCTTCATGTCATTTCTCATTGAGACTTACATACAGTGACCCAAAAATAAAGTCAAATATCCTCCACAGCTGACTGAGTAAACTCACATCAAATAAGCACAGACAGTCTCTCACAACAGTCTCTTCTGTCGCTTCTCACCTTTGTGTGTGCTCCCATTCATTGTGATTCTTGATATCTAACGGTCGTGTAAAAGAAAAACAAACAATAAATAAATAATAAATGTTGACACAGCAAATTTATGTAAATTAGGAACCATTTAGAAATTAAAATTTAAATCCCCCCCCGAACGCCTCACTGCCTATCCAAACACTTCTATCTGCTCACAGCATTTTGTATGTGATATTTGCAGAAGTAGTAAAACACACAAAAAAATCCTTTGGCATGGTGCAACTGTATACTCCACAGATCTCTGCAATGATGTCCTCATAGGCACCACGAGGGCTCAGTCCTGTCTTTGTCTCTTTGTCTGTGTCCATCTCTCACACAAATAGGCTTTCTTCTGTATGAGAGGCGCCTCTATGACGTCTGTCTGGTTCTAGTTAAGTAACTGCGGAACCTATTAAAACTGTGTTTTGCCCTCTATGGTGTAACAGTGTTTGAGGGTCGATAGCTGAGGAGTTTCACCTGTAAATGCCATTGGAAAAATGTGTAGATTAGCAAAAGTATTATTTAAATCAGAAACCATATTTGAATAAAGAATAAATAAAGAGGCTCATAAATCTGGCTAAAAATTCAATACTATCTTGCAGCGCTTATGATACTCTGTCCAACAGGCATGAAGTTATTGAGGTTCTGTCCTCAGCCAAACATGGGCGTTAACTGGGTTTAGATCTGGTGACTGTGAAGGCCATGCAATAAGATTCCCAACATCTTTGTACTCACTTAACCATTCAGTGGCTGAATGTTGCACAGACTGGTGACAAATGAAAGGAAGAACTGTCTTCATAAGTCGAGAAACGTAACAGTGGTCACTTTTCTGAGGCTTTTCAGACAACATTTGTAATTATTGAACGAAACTGAAAGCCTCATCTGACAGCCTGGTCCTTGCCACATGAGGAAGAAACAGATCATATGTATGGAAATGCCAGGCGGGGTAATTTGTAGTGCTTCCTTCTTGCTGCTTGTGCCAGAACAGTTCCTGTGATAGTTTCATCCAGCAGAAAACCTGCAGGCCAGCCCCCCACCAAACGGGTTCAACGGATTACAGAAATATCTACAAATTCTTATAGTGGCAGTGTGAATGAAATATGCTCCACTCATGAAAAAGGCTCAGGGAGAAGAGGAGGAAGATAAACTGTATATATACAACACTTCAGCATATGTGTACTTTTGTTCCCAGAGAGAAATACTTACACAACCCAGTGCTGCAACATGTAATTATTTATAAAAGACCCTGTTATGAAAAGAAATGCATGGAATATACAAGGTACTTAGGAACAGATGTACAGTGCATCTAAAGAGAACATGTAAAGGTGCTGCACCTTCTAATGCAACCACGTTGTAAATGTAAATGTATGATCCTCTAAGTGGGATGAACAGAGGGTTTTGTTTATATTCTAACAATAGCATGCCCAAGCGTATCTCAGGCTCCTGCAAAAGAACATCTCTTAAAGTGGTCTTTGAAGTTGTGATCAGGATGCAAGATGTGTGTGTGTCTATGAGTGTGTGTGATTTGGGTTACGTCTTCTCATCTGGTCTTGGCATTATGGAGTCAAGCTTGTTTTCTTTTTTCTCCTCCTTTGCCTTGCAAGTTGCTCCCACCATCTGGCACCAGGCTTTGAAAACCAGGCCAAGTCTCTCCCACCAGAATGGCATGAAAATATACCCACATATATCCAGCCGTCCTGTCGCTCTCTCTCAAGTCAGCCGCAGACTACAAGCACAGATAACAGGGTTGGTGGGTTGAATAGAATACAGAGGAATTTGATGGGTCAATGGAGACATGGGATGCAGCTTTTTAGGGTGAAAATATACTTGAAAGTGCATTAAGGTGACTTTGTTTTGAGCTAGGTTTGAATCCAAATTGCGAAGTGCAATTAGAAGACTGCCAAATGTCTTTTTATCCAGGTCAAAACCTCAGCATCAGCAGGGAGATGCAGAGAGTGAGCTTAGTTAAACAAGTCAAGCTGGAGATAGAGACGGGCATAGTGAAGGAGAGAATGGCTTCAGAGATCCAGTGACTTGTTTGTGTAGTTAACTTTCTGCTCCCGTCAGCATGGAGGAACTCCATTGACTCCCTTCTGTCGGAGGCCAGGGTCATTTGCATAACCTATTCCCCTCTCTCACTGCCAGTTGCCTCAGCCTCTCCCTCAGTCTCTGTTTACTCTGTGCGACCGGGGCCATGTTGGATCGCTCCACTGCTGTGCCGTGTCGATTCCCCTGTCCGTGGCTGGGCTTTAATTGCCTTGGTTTTATGCTGGGTCAGGCTGTGTGTGATACACACTCCTTAGTAGGCCTCATTGTGACAATGACCTTTAAATTGCTCTCTCTCTCTTACACACAGAAGCACTCACACACACACACACACACGCACACACACACACACACACACACACACTGCGCTCGCATTGTCTAAATTTCATTGCCTTTTTTCATGTCTGTTTACTGGGATCTTGCATTTGTCTTCCAAACTGAGACCCATGAACAAAAGCTTTCCAAGTGCTCATACACTATTGTCGAGAATGTTAACCACTGGTGCGGTTCATCATGCAAATTTTTCGACATATGGCACAACAGTTGGCTATTAAGGATGTTCTGTTCTACAGCACATGTGTTTATTTTGTAAAACAAAATCCCTTATGTGATATTTCTACTTTTTGATGTTGCAGCGCTCGCCTATTTTCTAGATATCGCAATATATTTACTTTCCCTTTTTAAGTGTCCAAATTCTACAACATGTATGCGCCATGTAGAGCTCCAATAATCCCCACAATGCCACAAACTAAGTGGTTTCCATGGCAGGGATATTAATTTCTGCTACCAAACCAGATAGGATTGAAAATGTACAGTCTTGCGACTCTGCTCCTGTCAGCGATGATGCAAAATGATGGTTATTCATAAGTGCCCGATTCAAAGTGGCTGCTACAGAATAAACTATGTCTCCCACAAAGGGAGTAGTGAGCACAGTGCTGCTATCAGTCCAACAAATATGATACATGTAATTACAGTTTATGTGTTCCTGCACAGCTCATCTGCAGCTGCTCCAGCTGCATACACTGCATGGGTGGTACTCTATATACTTAATAACCTCTGTAATTGTCTATAGGGGATAAACTCCACAGCATCTTGTGGGTGTTGGAGATGAGGAAACATGTCCCCTCCATTGTCACACATTTGCTTCCCTTAACCTGTGTTGAATCATTCCAGCTGCTGCAATGATCTCTGTGGGTGGAGATTTACTGTCAATACCCCAACTGGTGATGTCACTGCAGGTGTTTTACGTTTGACAGGTGATGCAAAATGCTGGCTGACATCACTGATCGTGGGGTTGCCATAGAGAGCACAGCAGCAGCAGCAGCAGCAGCAGCAGCAGTTTGTGCCCTGATAGTGAATCACTGTGGGTTTGTTCCTAATATCTGGGATATTACTCCTGCCTCAAGAGCTGAGCAGAGGTTGCATGTATCTTTTTTTTATTTTCTTTTGTTCTGTGTTTGGAAACCTCAGAAAGCAAAAACATGACTGAAAGGTTGGTCAGAATGACAAATGGTTTAAACCAATTTATACCAAATGGCTACCATGACTTAGCCTACAAAAAGAATTCAGTATGGATTGACCTGTCCATTGAATTGTGTCCTTTAAAAAGTGGCAACCTTGCAGCTGGCCTGTCATGATGCCCGTGGAGTGCTGTGGAATGGTGAGCTGTGGGGTCAAGCATTCCGAGGTGAAGTGATAATCAATGAGCTATCGTATGTTTCAGGTCTGTATATAAAGAAAAAAATGTGTGTGTCTCCTGATGTGAAACAAGCTGGTAATGAGGCCTGGAAAAACCTGATTAACTTTTTGGTGAAACTCCGACTTGTGAAGCTGGCATATTCCAACAATTACATAGCACTGGCACAGGTAAGGTCTCGACTGAGTGCCATCTAGTTTAGTGGAGCAGCCAACAAGATCAAAGAGGCAAACATCAAAACACTGGAAGACTCCAGGATGCAGTGTTTCTGACACGCCACAACACTCCTTTTCATCGTCTTCTGTGCATCTGTGTGCCCAGTCACATGTGTTGTTTTCACTCTTGACTGAATCCACTGAACAGATAAAGTGGAAATGGCAAAACTGCTTTCTTTATAAACTCTGAAGAAAAAAAATTAACAAAAAAGAAGAAGAAGACATGGAGATGTGTGCTGAATGGTTGCAATGCACTAAAATTTTGCTGGCTTTGGTAAATCATTACTCTGATGAAACAACAGGGCACATAGGCTAACTTGCTTTCTTGCCGAAAGTTAGAGGAAAAGACTGACACATGCACTCTCATGTCTGTGGAGTAAGTGTGAAGCTTTAGCCAGCAGGAGGTTGGCTTAGCAGAACTGACATTTCTATTACTGGGAATTGTTAAGTGAGTAGAAACTGATCTCCAAAAGACATTAAGTTAAACATGAAACGTCCAGTTTTAGAAAGTTTGGGACAAGGTTTGAGTCAGAGAATCTATAAAGCTCTGCCTTAGCACTATCAAGCTAATTAAGGTCTGAGACCTTGGTAGTGCTAGTGCTTGATAACAATCATTATTGAGAAAGGCCAGGTGATGCAACTTTAAGAGTTTTATAGATACTCTGACCCCTTAAACCTTGTTCCTACAATCAGCAGGCATGGAATCCTCTCAGCAGCTGCCTGGCAGTGTGAAAATGAAAATAAAATAATTGATGCCCACAAAGCAGGAGAAGGCTATAAGAAGATAACAAAGCATCTTCAGGTAGTTGTTTCCTCAGTTTGTAATGTAATTAAGAAATGGCAGTTAACAGGAACAGTAAAGGTCAAGTTGAGGTCCGAAAGAACTGCTCATAGGGTCTGTAGAAAGGCAAATCAGACCCCTTGTCTGACTGCAAAAGATCTTCATGAAGATTTTGCAGACTCTGAAACGGTGGTGAGGTGTTCTACTGTGCAGCCTGGCCTGAACTTTCTGGCCACAGTGAGGAAAAGTATGTTTGGAGAAGAAAGGCTGCAAAATTTCATGAAAAGAACACCTCTCCAACTATCAAGCAGCGGGTGGATCGATCATGCTTTGGTCCTGTGTTGCAGCCAGTGGCACGAGGAACATTTCACTGGTAGAGGAAGAATGGATTCAATGAAATACCAAAAATTCTGGAAACAAACATCACACTGTCTGTAAAAAAGCTAAAGATGAAAAGAGGATGGCCTCTACAATAGGATAATGATCCTAAACACACCTCAAAATCCACAGTGGACTACCTCAAGAGGACCAAGCTGACAGAAAGGAAAATGTGTGAACAAAACAAGAACTGAAAGAAACACATGAATGGGATAGAATTATTCATTTATATGACTATTTTAGACTTCCAAATGTTTTAGGGGATTTGTGGAGCTCAGAAAACTGAATTCACAATTCACACTTCTTTTTCCAGGGATTGGATATAGGAAAAATAATGTGGGGGGGCAGTGTGCATCACGCAATGCGGCTAAAAGTTGCCATGTTCCTGGAGAATTCTGACTAACATCTCTGTCAGTCATGTGACCCTTCTCTTGCAGGTTGTAGTGGCCTGTCAAGAGTCTCACGGAGTAGACAGTTACCTGGATTCTGCTTGCTGGATCTAGCTTCATATTTACTGAACAGAAAAGAGTGTTGTTCTGATTTTCTCATTAGTTGACAAAAAAAAAAAAAAAAGCAAATAAGCATATTTCCCGGATCTTTACATTGAAAGTCTGTTGTTGTTGTTGAGACAGATAATGAAGATAATCTAGCCACTGATGTTTATAGCTAAATGGATTTACTGAACATTACCAACACGCTCGATATCTCTTCTAGTCATGAACCACTTGAGGATTGATTTCGTAAGGATTAGGATGGTCAAACTTAACTGCACGTTGAGTATTTTGCCACACAAGAGATTCTCGTTTAACTTCCAAAGAAAAAGACTTTTTTTTTTTGTTTTTTTACTTTCCAGCTTTTCACAGAGCTGACTTTGGCACTATGATATAAACTTATTACATATTGATTTTCCTTTAAAATCAGAAGTGATGATGTAATGAATGAGCATGAGCAGTAACGGGATTCTGGCCCAGGTGGGCTATAACTGCTGTGTAAATGGATTCACATTGTGAAAAACAAATGTGTTTCTTTTAGACAGGACGGGACGCTGAAAATATGGGTAAATAGATGTACGGGGAGGTAGCATGTATCTGTTTACAACTCAAGTGGAGTCAATTTATGTTTGAAACAGACAAAGCAGAAAGGGACATGAATAATGGATGAGGCAGGGATTCGAAGAACATCGATGCAGGATGGAAGAAAAGATTAATGACTTTTCAGCGCACATCAAAATTAAGCAAACGCAGAGACGAGGTGCTTTTCAAATGATTAAATTATTATCTAGAGGAAAAATATATAGTTTATATGGTTTAGATTTTGCATTTAAATAACCTTAAACACTCAGCATGAGCATACTTACACCAGTGAAGCCCTGCATACTGAGATAGTTAACATTAACAGATTGCGTTAGTAGAATAAATAAGCAGAGCGGGAAGGAAAAAAGAAGCAGTGAGGAAAACAATACATGCATTCAAACTGTGTTATTATGATGCTATGAATACTTCTAACTACAGTACCTTCAGCTTATAGGTCAAGATTATGGCTCCTGGAGCTGTCTGTACATAGAGTGTGTCATAAACACAGGGGCTCATGCTATCCCCAGATGACTCCTGGGTCTTATAAAGCAACAATCCTTCAACAACATGTGTTCCTGGAATTAGGCCTACTCCAGTACATCTGCCTAAAGCTTACGGAATCAGACCATTAGCAGTGAGGATATTCATGCCCTTTGACATCTGTTTGTCAGTGCATTAACCATCAAGATTTATCTTGAGTTGTCTTGGGAAAACCAAACTCTAACACTGGTGGTCTTGAGATTTTCCCATAAATATATCACATTTTGATAAAGTGTGAGTATGGGAATTTTATTTTCACACCAATTTCTTACACAAAGTAGGGGTGGGTGATATGACCTAAAATTTACGACACAGTATTTTGTTTGTTTGTTTTTATGGTGGCTGTATTATTTCATGGTATGAAAAAAACATAATGGGTTAATAATGTGATTCATTGTCAGAGTTAGACAAGGGATATAATTAGGAATCTCAGCATTTACTTGCGAAAGAAAAAGTTTGAAGTTTGAAGTTGGTATCAATCCATCGTTGAGCTTCAGGTTTGAAGTGAATTTTACTTTGTACTAGGCCTCAAAAAAGTCAAAAGTAAAATGCTTCATTCATACAGCCTAAGCATTTTCCAACTGTTGACATTGTTGTTGTTGTTGTTGTTGTTGTTGTTGTTGTTGTTGTTGCTGTGGAGACATTTCCATCAAATTAATCCACTGGGCCTTCACTTCCTTGGATGGTGGGAGTAGATAAAGACGTATGTGTTGTTTCTTGCAGCCAACAACACAGAATTGATGTGTGTTGCCTGTAATGTCACCTTCACATCTTTGTGTTCCCAGAGTCGATGTAAAAGCAAGGGAAATAGTGGGTAGTGGGTGTAACTCCAGTTCTATGAGTACATAAGTAGCCCTCTACTTGTATGTTATCTCAGCCACACTAAAGGACATCATTTTTTTTTCTAAAACTTTTAGTTTGGTAATGTAGCCATTGCAAAATCCATGCCAAGGCAGACCTTGACACTGGTGACAGTGTTGAAACTGGTATATCACCCTAACACAGCATGTACAAAAACACTGAACAAGAAATACAATATATGACATTAAATTGTATATTAAAAGTATAAAGAGCATTTAGAAATAGACTAACTTTGTTTACCACTGTCCAGGACCCAGCAATTTTAACCTTGTCGATGTGAATGCAAACCGTCCAAAATCAAAATGTTGTTTCTTTACTTTGTAGTTATCATCTGTAGTTTTTAGTTGTTACAAAGCACTTTGTTATCAATAGCAGCTACATACACTTTTTGTTATCAAAGTACAAGTACCTCAGCAGTGTACTTCAGTACAAAACTGAAGCAAATGTGTCTGGTTTAGTAAAATGTAAACACAGATGTAAAGTGTTTGTAATGTTAACTCCAAACTCAAAGTAATGTGGCATAAAATGCTAGTTTGTTGTTTGATTTTAAAGGAATACTATGCAGGAGGCACAGCAGTATCTGATGCCTTCACTCATGCAACCAGGATGATTCATTCGCTTCTTTTAAATGTTCAAGCTAGGGAGAGTGCTTCTCATCAATGAGGTTATGTATCCAATAATGGTCCATTAATCAATTATTTGTGTGCGGTATCTTGAACTCATTAATAGCTGCAACAGCTCAAAAATCATTTATATCGCTTGCAACCTCAACAGCACCAAACACAACAACTCCACCAAAAGCTCCCCAATAAAAATGTTTTCTCTGGCTCCATTTAAGACAGTCGACTCCTGCAGTGGCTGAATAAGTGCTATCTGCTGGGTAACTTTGTCAACATCATAATCATCTTTGATTGGTGTTTCGTCGCAGTAGAGAATCAAAACAGATGCTGCCTCATTACCCATACAGTCTTGTCTGAATTCACACACACACGCAAGAATGTGCACAGGAAGAGAGCGTGATGGATCATTTGTTGCTTTTATTTTTTACTTTGAATTTTAAATGATGTATTTATTGAGTTTTTGTGTAAATGCAACAAAAAAGAAAAGTGGTAATCTCAGTCGCATTGAGGATTGGAATGAAAGTAAAATGAACATACATTTTATTATTTAATACTTACATATATAAGAGTTCTGCACATAGGTGGTTATACACCCACAGACTGTATATGTCTGACATTAACATCAGTACAGCACAACACATGGACACAAAAAATGACACACACCGCTCTCTCTCACCGATAGGAGACTGAGACAGCGCACCCAGAGGATAATGGATTAGTATAGATTTAAGAAGATTCCACTGTTTGTGAGGTGTGTGCATGTGTGTGTCCTATATCAAACACAGCTCATCTTTTAGATACAAAAAAAGGCCGCTATAAGGACGGCGTGTTTAATCTGTCACTTGAGATAGAAGGTGCGAGGGAAGTGATTTTTTGTGTATTTCTAGAGGGAATAACTATGTATAGACTTGACGATACACCCCTTTCGCTAGGCTTGTTATTGATTCTAGCATGAAATGGATAGCCAAAATACCCCACACACATACAAATCACACCTCCAGAGTACCCAAAGACAAAGGAGTCCACAGGATAACACACACACACACGCACACACACACACACACACAAAAAAAAAACAAAACACATACACATTGAGTCGCAGTGTCTCAGAAGAAAAAATAAATTAAATAGAAATTATATACATATATACACACACACACACACACACACACACATATATATTTCTTTTTTCGATGTCTTCAGTGGACACCAGTGGAATCTCTTCCATTAAATGAGACACTTTGTGGCATTGAGCACAAACTGCTTTAAGAACTGCTTCTGGCTATGAGCACTTCAAGATCCCAGCTGTGGACTGTCAGATTGCATGAGTGTGTGCCCCCATTTGAGATTTTAATAATAGATCAATAATGCATGTAGTAACGATTACTGTAGTGCAAACTAGAAAAGCCAATTAAAATGTACTTAACATTATTTCTTTCCCCCTGTGCATCTCACTCAGTGATTCTTTCACCGTGTTGTTGCCTGTATACTGCACTTGCTTTACTCCTGCGGCCTCCAGAGTCACAGGTGGGTTCAGAGACTTTTGAATGGGGGGCCCTGTATGAAGGGGGAGTTTCGGGAGGGGGTATAAAGTACAAATGTGTTTAGTACAAATGTGTTAAAACCCAAATCTAAAGCCTGGGTTGTTAGAAAAAATAAAGTGTACATAAATGGTTACATTGTTTACATTTTTCAGTGTAATGAATTAATGGCATATAGACAACTTTAAATATTGTGTGTGTGTGTGTGTGTGTGTGTGTGTGTGTTGTAAAGTATATGAAATAATATCAATACATAGCTGCTATTTGTAACTCCAAAGAGCCTAAAGACAGATTCAGAGACCATGGGTTCTGAGAAAGAGGCATCGAAAAGGCCTCCGACGCCTCCTACATAAGAGCAGACCCCAGACAGAAAAATAACACAAAACATAGTAATCATCTCTTTGAGGTCATCTTGTGTCTTTGTGAAATGTTGTTATGTGTCCCTTTGAGGCTGTTTGATTCACTTTCCAACAATAAATGTTAACAATCACTTCATACAGCGGCTCTGGCCCAGGGGTCCAGGGCCTTTGCACGCCCCTTCAGAATTCTGCCCATGATACTAACCCTAACCCTCTGACTCTGGTGGGGGGGCACCAGGGGTGACCCAGCCCCCATCAGTAGTTTGTTTGCTTTCATTCTGTTCAGGTATCCTCGTGTTCGCCGCTCTCACCCCCTCCTCATCGTCTTTATCAACACCTCACCCACCCGTCTCCTATCTCTGGAAAACATGGATGGCCACCACAGACAGGGCATCCACCACAACATCCCCCCCCCACACACACACCACCACCACCACCCGTCCCAATCTCAGTGACCTGACCATCTGTGACTGTGAATTCCAGACTTTAACTAAACCCCTGTCATACTGGTCTCTGCGGCTACTGTGTGTGAGTGTGTTTAGCAGTGGTGGTGGTTGGGGGGGAGGGGGGCGTGCCGGAGCATGGGGTAAGCTCCACTCAAAGCTGTCGTAAACACCACTAATGCATCGCTAAACTTGGGGAATCTCATGTGCCTCGGCGCGCATGCTTGCGTGTGTGTGTCTGTTGCGCACACACACACACACACACACACACACACACACACACAAACGACTAATCCCTCATAAACCCACATTTTATCGCTTACCACACCATTAGCTCAGCTGTGGCATTCTGCCTAGAGATGTCAAAACACAGGGACTACAAGAGTCTGTGCTATTTCTTTGTTGCTCTGTTCGTGGAATTCAGATTTCCCCGGGCCTTGTAAGAGATGAAAAGAATTATGTCCTTCTCATTCTCAGCTGGGAAACAATGTAATATTAACTGCAACCAGCCTTTTTTTCTGGTTTGTGAAGCCAAAACTGTAAAACAAGATGTAAATTTAGACACTTTGAACTGCAGCTCTGGGAAAGATGTTTTTTTTTCTTCATTTAAAGTTGACTTTGTCAGCTTTTTCAAAAGTAAACATTAATGCTAACTATGTTTGAGCTGTTTACTTTTTTTTTTTTTATTTCATTGGCAGTTAAACTGATATTGATGTTATTAACACTTCGCTGGATTTGTACCACAAACACATCTAAAAATCTTGCTGGAAGAGATTTGATAGAATAGTATAAAATTTCCACGGGGGAGAAACACTTCTCTCACTTCCTGGGACAAACACACACACACACACACACACATGCAAACACACACACAGACACACACACACACACACACAGGTAGCAGACAGGGGCTGCGTGTGGCTGTCTCCAGAGTGGCGTCAGTGACAGAGAGCGATCTCCTGGGGGGTTTGAGCTGGGGAGCGAGGTGACACTGTAACAGTCTCTGATCAGCTCAGGAGCTGGGGAAGTGTGTGCGTGTTCGTGCGTGTATGCATGTGTGTGTACCTGTGTGTGCGCGTGCATGCACATGACCTCACCTGTCACTATCTGTCTTTGCATTTGTTTGTTTGCGAGTCAGTGCAGGTGTCACCGAGTTAGAACACATTTGTGTTTTTATGTGTGTGTGTATTTCTCACTTTGCTACATACAAAATGCTTCAGTTGTCAGCTGCAGACCCTGTTTCCCTCAGAGGCCTACACTCCACACGTCTCAGTGTCTGCTTCATGGCAATGAGAGCATCTTTACACTGAGGTTCAGGCGCTGTGTGCATTTTCAGTTGAAATCCAAAGTTAGTTGCAGGGAAAAATAATTATTATTCTGCGAAATTGTGATGAGGGAACTGCTTCTTCAACAGCTGAAGGCTTTTGATTGGGTAATTTTACATTTATTTCTAGATAAATGCTGCAATCAGGAGCTCACCCAAGTCTCAGTTTCTTTGTCACTGATGCCATTAAAAAACAGCATGACTGGCAATGAGTGGTAATGTAAAATGCAGCTTTCTGAATATGTGTTTTTGTGTGTATTTTGCAGCATCAGTAATTCCCATAAAACAGTTGCTTTGTTTTTTTTTTTTGATACAGTTGTTGTATTGTGTCACACCGAAACTAAGCTTGCAGCAGGGTTCAAAATTAGCACCCGCCACTCGCCAAATGAAAGTGAAAATCTAAACTGCTGTGTAAAATAAATGAAGTCAAGCACCATTGGAGGGTTGCTGAAATTGGCCTACTTGATTCAAAATTCTCATACTACGACACATAAGCTGAATGATCGCGTGTTGTTTTGCATCGACTCCGGTGGCAGCCTGCAACATATGACTGTCAATAATCATATCCCAATCCTCTGACTGACCCTCGCTGTCCACTGTCACTATGGTTATGCTTCATCTTATCACACTGGTACTGGTTATCGAGCCATGTACCACAGAAGAGAACTTCACGCTCACCATAAAGAGAGTCTGTAAGTAGTGTGTGTGGCAACATATTGCCGAAGAGCACGGTGGAAGCACAGTTTAAAGAATATTGACCGAAATATAGCGTCACATATGAGGGGGTGACGACAGATTGGCTGCTTATGACCACAGAGCAAATATAACGAGCTGCAGGTAGCCTGCTTGACAAATAGGAGCCGCTGATTTGTGGAGGGGAACTTTTGTTTATTTAATTAGTAATAACACTGTTTTGCAGTTTTCTAGAAAATATTGTGATTGGGAAATTGTTTCAGTTTAGCAGCCATTGGCAGATAGACCAAAAAGTATTTCTGGATGCTGTCTTCCAGCATTAATAACACTTGCTGGCCAAATTATTCACTGATTAAATGGATTGGGCTTCCAAAATGCATTATTACAGATTGTTCCCTCACTGTACAGTACTGTTAGTCCCATGGTAAGCAAACATGGCTTCCAGAGCTTTGTTTTGTTTGTAGTTGCCCTATTTTCTCAGCAAAGTCAATTCCCTGCTTGAACGAAGTGCCTAAATATGCAAAGGCTGAATAATCTTTCTCAGGGAGATGGTAAAAACATCTACTTCATGGCGACCCATGAGTCAGTCTGCTTAAGACAGCAAAGACAAACACTTGAGCGAGGTAAGGGGAGGTTAAAATAAAATCACAACAACATTCTGCAGGAAACAAAAGGAGGAACATGAAAACAAATTAAGATAGAATGTGTATTTTCATGGTGTCAACGTGTGATTTTAGACAACACTGGCTGAGTGTCTTTGGCTGTTTGACTCAACTGTCACGATGAAATCAAGCAACATCTTTTATATTTCTCCCTTTGTTATTGTTGGATTTTTTTTTTTTTTTTTTTTCATTTGTTTATTTATTTGGCTAGGTGCCTTAATGAGGAATCAACTCTCAACCCCTAAATTTATAAATATGTCTGATGCCACAGTTTGATTTACCATTTGGCCCCATGTGGTTAATATTCATTTTTCATTCTAAAACAGACTAAAAATAGACTCTAGAAAGAGCGTCAATGACAAACATCTTGAGCTCTCCATTAATCTAATACCAAAGACAAAAGTCGTGGTTTCTTACAAGACAAAAACAGGATTATTTTGAGCTTACATGTTGGTAATAAAAACAAGGTCAGGTAGACGTAGAAGGCACGGTGTTCACTTCCAAGCTAGTGCCAGATAAAGCTTTAGTTTATAATTACCCCGGGGAAAGTGACACTTGATTTTACAGGTCTCGCAATTACTGAATCACAGGGAGGTTTCTTGAAAAGGAAGATGGAAACAGCGATCAGCGACAGCACACATACAGTAGTGGGGCTGCAACGAATGAGCTTTTTAATTATCAATTAATTATTGGATTATTTTCTTAATCAAGTGGAGAACACTGAAAAATGTCTGCTATCATAAATTCAAATTGCCTGTTTTGCCAAACAAGTCTAAATCCTAAAGGTCATACGTGACAATGAAAGCAAAAAATGCCCACTTGCTAGAACAATTTGAATATCAAAATAGATGCCAATTAATATTCCAATTTTTAATCAGCTAATAATCACGGCTCCTGTAGAGTTTTTAAGAAAGGAACCAGGAAATGTAGCAGTCACGTAGAACAACCCTGATTCCAAAAAAGTTAAGACTGTGTAAAACATAAATAAAATCAGAATGTAATCATTTGCAGACAAACTGTGTTCACTGACATCAGTTTTAAAGTGTTCCTCAGTCCATGCAGTAACATCCTTTATCCAATCATGTGTTCACAAAGTGGTGAACCTCTCTCCATCCTTGCTTGTGAACGACTGAGCCTTTCCAGGATTCTCCTTTCATACCCAATCATGATACTATCACCTGTTACCAATCAACCTGTTTACCTGTGGAATGTTCCAAACAGGTGTTTTTGGAGCGTTCCACATCTTTCCCAGTCTTTAGTTGCTCCTGTCCAAACTTGTTTGAAACATCTTGCTGCCATCAAATTAAAAATAAGCAGATATTTACAAAATTAATGAAGAAGATGAGGTCAAGCATTGAATATATTGTCCTCATGCTGTTTTCAATTGAGTATGTCAGAAAGGATTAGAAAATGATTTATTTATGTTTTTCCACAGCAACCTCAGGGTTACAGTGGAAATGAGTATGACTGATTTAGCATTGCACTCCTACAGCATGACCAGATGTATTGTCTTCCATACTCCATGGAAAATTTTCACTGAAATTTGTCATCTCGTAATATCTATTAGAAGTTACCTAAGTTGCATATCATTTGCTCTCAAGGAAATTATTAAGGAAGCTACTGTTACCCACTAGGAGTCAGATCTCGTTGCTGGTACAAAGACAACCACAACTACAACAATTCAGAAGAGAAGATCTGCACTGTTAACTGCGCTTTGCATACAGATTGGAAATGGGAGGAAATAACTAGCCTAGCTCTGTCCAAAGGTGAAAAAATCCATAAAGCTGACTGATTTTCACAATATATCTGGTTTGTTTAATGCATGATAAAAACCGATGAGTCAAAACACATTTCCCAATGAGGTAGGGCAGAGCTGCGGTAGCTTCGTGGTCATCTTACTCATCTTGTGCTCTGAGCCTGAACTCTGATGTGCCATTGTGGAGAGTCAAGAGGAAGCGTCCTCGCTGCTAATAATCTAAGGTCGGTGCGAGTTGTACAAACACAGTGCAGCTGACCACAGAGACCAGCTGGATAACAGCTCCCAACAAAATCCATACATTGGCTGCTTTACCAGAACCAACTGATTGATTCTTGCATCGTCTCCAATTGGCAAAAGGAAAAAGGTCATGGTTATTAAAACATAAAAACACTGGGATGTGGGATGTTGTGACATTCAGTACTATAGAAAATGAAGTTGATTTAAAGCCAAGCGTGCATCCCTAAATGTCAACATGGCTCACACATGTAACAGCTGATTTTATTACTGGATTTAGGTTTTAGAATCGGCAGCAGTTTAGGGCTAAGGCATTGTAGCTGTGAGCTTCAGAGGATTAATATTCCTGAATCCTACAAGCTTAGGGAATAACTTATTGTCAGTGTAGAAAAAGCTGGTGGATCCTGCTGTGTATTTTTCTCCCTCGGGGAATACCAGCTGAGGAGTCTGCTATTGGACAGATAATGTTATCCTTTGAAATCCCCATATTTGTTTGTATATGCTTTATCTGCAGTATTCAGCACTTTGACTGTCTAACAAAGGTAAAGACTGGCTAACCTGATTTTTGATTTTTCTTATTAAAATATACAAGTATATACAGTGTGTACACATGGCTACACAAATTGTGATCATCTTTTTTTATGTGAGGCACTTGGTGCATTTGATTTCTTTGTGGTAAAGCACTTTGAGCTGCAGCTCTTGTATGAAAGGCGCTATAGAAATAAAGTTTATTATCATTATTATTATTTAACAGACATGTCCGACAATGACTCACACAGTCATTGCATTAAGTGCATTTTTCTTTTTGTTGTTTTTTTTTTCTTATTTGTAAACAGTATAGAGTATGTACAACAAAAGCATTCCCAATATTACAGAGTAATTCACGGTAAGAATACGAGATACGTTTGGAGATATTTTTAAAACGAGCTACCGTCAACAGGGTTTTTAATAGGGTTTTACAAATACTGCAGATGACTTGTGCATGTGCGTCTGCTCGTGCAATCCTCAGTTCATTTTTTTTCTCCATGTTCTCTTAGAGAAGACCTCTGATATTTCCCTCACCTGGGAGAGTTTTTCCCATCTGTTGTTCCAGACATCATACCAGCACGTACATACTTCAATACCCAGGAGAACCGTCTGTGGTTGGAAGAGACAAGGATCAACAAATTTGTTGTAGATCTAAACTGTGTGTGCACATTTGTGTGTGTGTGTGTGTGTGTGTGTGTCAGAGAGAGAAAGAGAGAGAGATAGAAATGGAGAGACATAGACATGTAAGATAGAGCGAGAAAGAGAGGAAAAGAAAGATTGAGAGAGGAGGAGAGAATGAGAGAACAAGACAGGTGAAGATGTACTCCTATGTGCAAAGGAGAATCACTCTTGCTTAGTGACTTTATTAGTAATCCGTTACAGACTGAATGTGCGAGGGAAAAAGAAAAAAGGGGGGGTGTGAGGTAAATTATGCTTAATGGGGTTACCAGTCAATGTTAGATGTGACTGGAATAAGATAAACTGGCATGTCAGCTAGCAGCTGGAGTGTATGGAGGCTTGGCTGTAAGAAAGAGGCCGAAACATTATATTTATATACTGTATATCTACATACATGTTGTTTGACTTTTGGCAAGACATCAGACAACCCAGTAAGGGAAGGCAGGGTCTCACAGCATGGCGGCTCACAGCAGTAAAAGAGAGTTATTCTCATGACCTACTGGTGGACTGGCAGATGGGATGGTTGGTCTCGTCGTTAAAAGGTGGATTGGATTGTACGCTCGAGAAATAAAAGCAGCGTGTCAGGGCTTCATACTGCTCAGCCTCTCTCCACTGGCCTGGTTATACTGGAGGGGACACTCAAACTGATCACAGAACTTGGGTTCAGGAGGAGCAATGCTGATCTGTGCTTGTTGTGGGACAGTGGACCAGCTCCACTGTCCCACAACAAGCACAGATCAGCATTGCTTCATATCCAGTCTATGCATAAGGCTTATGATGCAATCCCTCTGTGTACCTTGTGGGGGAGGGGACACTGTGGGAATATGGGGTGCCAGGGGCCTGTGCTCTGACTTATTTGGTTCTAGCTGTGTCCATATTATTGGCCTTTTGGCCTTTGAGCTCCATCGCGTATTCTTTTTAACCTCTTCTGTTGGTTATTTCCATAGACAGAATCTGCAGACTAAATCAAAAGACTGAGTGTCCAATCAGGTAATCTCAGGACTGCATCTTGGCTTTTTGCAGATGATGTAGATCTGACCATGACCCCCTGCACAATGTTTGGGTCGTTTGCAACTAATTATGAAGCAGTTAGGATGACAGTTCGTACCTCCAAGTCTGAGGTTCTCTGGGCTGAGAACAGCAAAAGTGTCTGCCCAAAACAGAGGGGAGTAAGGATAAAGTAAGGTCCATTGGTGGGCAGTCTACAACTGTCTTGGAGGAGAAGAAGCTCAGTCTGAAGGTAATACTTCCAGTTCACCAGTCAAGGTATGTTGTTCTCCTCACCACTGGTCCTGACTTCTGGTAGTGACCAGAAGAATGACACTATAAATACAAGCAGCTGAATGAACTCCTTTCACAGTGAGGAGCTAAGACACTGAGCTCGAACAAGATCCACTGCTCTGTCATACTGGAGGGAACCAACCTCACCAGGGGGAGGTTATGGGTTGAGGAGACCTATTGGATGGACTCTGATTCACTGATGAAGGCAGAGAGAAGGACATCTGGGCTAATTTGCTTGAATCCCCAAATTCTACATACATCTTACTGTTACATTGGATTTAATTAACTGGCTCTAAATGTATAGATAAAGCACCTGTTCATTGCGCCACTAACTCTTATTTGTTCTTCTGTCTCCATGTCTTTCATAATAACATTTTTTAATTTCAGCCTGAGCTGTGCTATCACACCGAGCAGCATTCATTTTAAACGGATAGAAAACATCGTGTTATCAGGACTTTTAGCCTTTGTGCAAACAACCCTTTTAATTAAGACTGTTCCGTTGTGCTCCAAGCTCATATTTACAGAGCGATGGGGGTGCAGGCGAAATATACTATGAAAGAACAAGAGAGACAAAAAAGAGAACTGAATGAAACCAGACCAAGCAGTGCTAAAAGGCACAAGGCTCTGTTTCCAGAATCATCACACAGCTGCAAAAAAAAACAAAAAAGAAATAGAAAAAATATTAATAAGTCAAAAAAAAACAAAAAAAAAACACCACTGTGATTCCTTTTTTTCACACAAATGTAAAGACTGAAATTATGCACACAAAACCTAGATTTGTAAACCACAACATTAAGTGACTCCACCATCTGGCTGACTGGAGTCTGCAGGATAAAAAAAAAAAAAAAAAAAGAAAAAAGAAAAAAAAACATGAGAGCTGGCTGACATTAAAACAAACAGCAGCCATAAGTCAATGCTTTCATACACAACCTAAACACTGAGCCGAACTGCGTGTCAGTGAGCAGGCTACCGTGCTGCTGCTTAACCTGAAAAACAGAATGTGCTGTGTACTCAACAAACACTGCCTATGAGCATTTAAATACATTGTGCGGGGAGTGTGACAGACCCTGGGAACAATTTCTAGGGAAATTAAACAAGTGCAGAATGAATAACATGACAAATATAGCTCAAGCATGTAAAAGTAAAGACAAATTTTTCCCCTCCACTGTCTAAAGGACATCTCCTTGTTTAACATCAAAGGGGCCTCCAGGAGTTTCCTTTCTTGGGTGGCTTGTCACGAGAAGCAGGTTTACCTGGAAGGAGAAAGTATTAAGAGTTTATATTCGCGTGCGAGTCCAGATGAGCCATGCGGATTAATGGAGGGAGCTCATCTTGGTGAAAAGAGCACCTCTAATAGTAGACATGCCATGAAATTATCTAGCAGCTTAAACTCGAGCCATCATTTTGTCAGCCAAAGAGAAGGTCAGCTGTGGGCCAGCAAACATAAGCAGGTGCTGTACCCTTCATTCCTATGTGGAAGCACAGTACCCTCTACCTGCAAAGCAGATTTCCAAGCTCCCACAGAAACATGATGATCTGGGGGGTCTCACATGATGAGCGACAATTACAGAAGGCAGCACAGACCCAACAAAATATGCTGACATTCAATCATATTAAGTGTTAGAGAGGTGTTTGTGGGTTTTCAAAAGCAGTTCTAATAATAATTTGTGTAGATTGTTAAAGGTGCTGTTAGCAATACTTTCAGTCAACTTGTGCAATTGTCAAATGAGGCAAATGAAGTCAAACACGTCATGCTACAACTTTTTTGCTGCTTGATAAAAAAGGAAAATCTGCACAGTTCCCATTTCCCATCAGTAATCTAAAACAGAAGATATAACATCATTTACTCTGATTTAAGGGTTCTTGGACACACACAGATAGTTGCTCGTGAGTGACAGACAGGCTGTGCATGCACAGAAAATTATGTCTCAGAGCCTCCGGTGTCTTTGGGTCAGTGGAGGAGACGCACGCCATCTTCACTCTCGGCATCACTTGGTGTTGTAAAGTTTCCGTCACTGTAGACAGGTTGTGGTAAAACATAAGCCTTGTCTCTGGAGTGTGTGTCAGGGAGAGGAATAATCCTGTGTTGGTGGGGCGACTGCGGCTCAGGAGGGAGAACGGTCATCCACTTGTCAGAAGGTTGGTGGTTTGGTCGATATGTCAAAGCATTCATGGGCCACAGTCTGAACCCCAGATTGTAGCAAGTGTTGTAGCCTCTGCCACCAGTGTGTGAATGTGTGTATGAAAGGGTGGATGTTGGCTTGTGTTGTAAAGCTCTTTGATTGGTCGGTAGGACTCGGAAAGCCTTATATAAATGCAGCTTGTTTACCGTGTGTGCATTTCCCAGCTGGAGTTTCTCCAGGAGTTGCTGTTTTGTGGGGATTAGCGGTAAAACCCAGAGTGGACTATTGAGCTGTCTTTCTTTTTGAGGTTGTGAACTGGATTGGAACTGAACTGTTTTGGGGTTGTGAGGAAAACAAAGCGGCCACCTTAGCAAGTAGACTGAACTCTGGGAATGTGGGATGAGTATTTCACACACACACACACACACACACACACAAACACACATACAGCAATATTGCTTTGCTTGCTTTATTTAATACACCAATTGAAAACTGAGTTGAGTTGTGCTCTATGTGTCTTCGCGGTGTTGATTTTGGGTGATATATATTTGATTGCTACTTGCTCTTTTCTTTCTTGTTTTGTATGGTTTGACAGAGGTATTTCTATTCTACAGTTATTATTTGTCAGACGTGACTCTGACTGGTGCCTCTACTTCAGTGTCAGACCTGCTAGAAAAAAGTTCTTGAATGATTAATTCTTTCCAAATAGAGCTATTCAGGTCATCTGGTGAAAATTCCTGTATTTTTTCATATTGCAATATATATATATATATTGCGGAAAATAAAAGTTGCAATGTACATTTTTTTCCCCAATGCAGCCCCTCGGTAACCCACAGAGAATAATCATCAAATGAAATTCTGAAATTTCCCTCAGCTTGTTAGAGTGTTTGAGCATCTTTCAGCTGATTGTTTTGGTTCAGTCTCATTGCTCTCAGTGCCTGCCCAGCACCAAGCAAAACATAGAAAAAGTTAGCATACCTGGTGAACAAAGTTTAGCATTTAACAGCTACAGAGCTAGATATATTTCTCTTTTGTTGAGGACCAAACAGTGCTAAAGAAGAGAGAATATTATATATGATACAGTATATACTTGCATTCATCAGTTGGCCAAGAGAAAGTTAATATTGTTCTGTGTTGCTGGATGTGTAAAAAACTGTTTGCTCACATGTGCATGATAAGAGCTTTACACAGTAGCAGTGTGTTAATGTTGTGCTTCCAGCTCATTTTACTGCCCTCAAGTGGGAAAAAAAAAAATCCAATTCATGCAGGTTTACGTCTTTCACATTCATTCTGGGAAAATACAGTCAACCTGGTGATGATCTCTATGAGATAATGAGCATTGTTTTAAGCTTTGTCAGATCAACATTAAAACTACTGTGCAGTGTGACTGTGTTTTTCAACAACGCACTTTTATTTTCTTCTTTGAATTGCCATTGTGTTTATGAATATGAATTGCCACGCCTCGATTGCTTTGTCAAGATTGGATTTGATTTGTTTCCCAAATGGGGGATATTTCACCAACTAAAATTGATATTTTCAGATACAAGCAGCAGGGTGGCTGAGTATTATTTTGAAGCTCTGGAAGCTAGTTTCAGAGTCCATTAGAAACAAGTCGATCCTCATTGGGTATGATGAAACTAGCTCATTTCCATATGCAGTTAAAGTACCTCCAGCCTCAACACACAATCATTCATAATGTACTGACAGGAGTTGGTAACAGCATTTGCTGGAATGAAAGAGGTTCACCCTATCAGAATAATTTTGTGGCACAATAAACTGTGCTAATAACAGGGGTGTGGTGAGGGAGGTGGGCACTGTTTAAACAAATACTTGTCTTTAAAATGCATTTAGATGAGGGAGAGGAATTGGTTGTGGCTGCGCTACTGCTTTCCAATATGAGGCTCACACAGAGACCCACTCTGAGAGCCTCTGAATCAAATCAGCTGTTTCCATTGTGCACAATGCAACAGCTTTTTGTTGGATTATTCCCTGAATGCTATATAATATAATCTTTTTATAATGCTTATATACAATATAATATATAATTACACTGAATCATTTTTACTGTACTGTACTGCTGGACTGCTGAGTCAATTTAAGTGATTAGGGTGAATTGAAAATGCGTAACAGAAAAGAGTAATGTCATCGTAAGGAAAAACACAAGACAGTGACAGGATCAAAGTTGCTGAAAAAGGCCCTTTTATTCTGTATGTGATGGATTATCCTGGTTTAACATTGTGAAAGAATGACTGAAAGCTCACACCGTAAATATGATTACCGCTGGCCTTTATAAGATTTGTACACAGATTTTAATTAGATCCATCAACAGTGTGAGTGCTGCGTCTGATAAATTGGGTCATTCTTGTAAAGCAGGCCTTCTTGCTTGTGGCGGATTCACCCTGAGGAGGAATACGCACAGCTGCTGCTGAGACAAGAGGGAAGAATCAGGAACGCTGGAAGAGAGAGAGGTGGGTGGACTAGACGACAAATGGCGGTGGTTTGGGTTGTAAAGGCAGATCTCTAAAGTTTGTGCTTTATTTTTGCAGACAAAAGTCTACACTGTGGCTCAGAATAGAAATCAGCAGAGTTTCTTCTTTTTGCGCCTCCACTCTCTGACATCTGTGAGATATAAAAAATAATCTTTTATTGTTTTTACAACAAAATGAAAATACTACCTGCTATATGGCTGATAAGATTTTTCTTAGGAAAGTAACCACTGGACATTTTAAGAGGATAAAATAACGAAAGGGGAAAAAAAAAAAAAAAGTCGCAGTGGCTTCACGTGTGTTTCTATGAAGAGTAAAAGCCACAGAGAGATCTTTCTTTACGGTTTGGTTAGAGTTCACTTTGAGTTCCACATTCTGTTTCAGTTAAGGGCTGCAAAGTCACTGTGGCCATGCACATCTCTTTACAATGACACCCATGATTCTCAATAGCACCGAATTGAAACATATTCACAATGGTCATTTTAAGTGCTCGTCTGTCTTGGGAGAAGCAGCGGCATGTGAACCTATTGCATTCATTTCTTTTGCCTGTGTGTTTAGTTGTGCGTTCATGTATTTATGTGTATGTCATATGTGTATGTGCCTGCATATGCCACTTGGCTTCACAGAGCCACTAATCAGTCTCTCTCTTTTCCAAGCCTTCATCTTCATCTTTCTGAATGTATGTGTTTGTGTGTGTGTGTGTGTGTGTGTGAGTGTGTGTGTGTGTGTGTGTGTGTGTATGTGTGTGTTGGCGCATGCCACACAGTCATCTCCCTTAGACAGCTGCTCCTGAATAAACATTGTTTACTTCCTAATCGAGCAGGGAGAGCACTGAGGGCTTGAACTCTAACTGTTACCAAGTACACATGCATACACTCACGCACACATGAACACACACAAGCGCACATTTGCACCCATGCATGGGAAAACGATATCACACGCATACACAGACATACTTTGAGAAGGAACGCACACATGTATCAGCTTTATTAGCTATAATTATCTCCATATAATCCATATGGATCCATCATGCATTAGACATCAAAGTGATTTTGTTTATGCAGCAATTCATCGCTGATGGTGCACGCCTGAAAGGTAATTCCATAAAAGGTAGAAATGGTACTCCGCCCTTAGTGTCATGAATATGCAACGCAATTTTTTACATTCGCTCACAGAGGAATGTGTGGTCACACTTTAACAAACACACAGATAAATTGGCACGCACATGCATAAATACACACATCCTGGCTGGCATTGGGGGCTAGGATGCACTTGGTTCTCCTGCAGGAACAGATGGCCTCAACTCTGGAGGGATGATCACAGGGAGGATGGAGGTCAGGAACCAGCAAGGGAGGGAGGGGGGAGGGGGAAGGAGGAGGGAGAACGAAAGCTTGAGGGAATGATCAGAGTGGCCTGATGGCAGGCAAGGAGATATAAGGAGGTTTGAAATGAGGATTGATGTTTGGAAAGAAAAAAGGATGATCAGATGAGAGGGCAAGAGGTCTGCAGGCAGACAGGAGAGGTGAAGACAGCAGAGCTAAAGAGCCGGAGAATAGAGAAAGTTGAGAGGAAGGGATAGAGGATTCTATACAGTAGATAAGAGGGATGGGAGGATCAGAGAGGTGAGGAAAGAGGGATGACGGAGAGAAAATGGGTTTAAGAAGGGACAGAGATTGAACAGAGGGCAAAGGTCAGAGGGATGGATGTGAAGGATTGGCGTGTCCATGGGTTAAAGGCAAGGATAAAAATAAGTTTTGACAGGAAATGATGAAAAGATGGAGAAAGAAGGGATGGATGAAAGATGGAGACAGCTGATGGAAAAAAGCAACTCTATTTATTTGTCTAATTTACTGATGGGAAACTGGAAGAAGGAAAGTATGGAGGTCAAGTGAGCCATGAAATGAAGGACGGCAAGAGGGAAGGCGGAGGTGAGAAGGAGAAAGAAATGATTTTTGGGAATTCATAACTGTTACATTAACAAGTCATTCACACGCTGTTTATGGAGGCCCGGAATGGACAAAATGTAGTTGACAGATATATAAATATAATTCAACTAACTGCACAAGTAAAAAAACATTGTTGGCTAAATGATTAAGATGGGGCTTAAAAAGAAATAGAAAGCTTCATGTTTATATTTTAACTGGCAATAGTTAGCATAACTGGCATAACTGAACACAGTTGCTAAACACACCATGATAGCACAGCTCATGCCTTTTCAGCTAGTTACTTAGCTAATATTCATCAGACTACTATTCCATCCACAGTGCACAATGTAAATTATCTATATGTTGTATTGTATGTATCATTGCATAAACTTATCTAATAGCTGCTAACGCATTTTAGTTGTCAAGCTAAAACTAAAAAAGTTAGCGAGCTAATGCTAATTAGGAGTTCACAGACACAAGGCTTCGATCATCATTTTAGTTATATTTTGCCAGTTTTATCCATTGCACCTGCTGCACCAACGCACACTGACAGCCTCATACAGAACGTTAAGCACTTTTGACACCATAATGCAGCGGGACCGGGCCGCCTTCGATTTCCTGATTATCCATGATCTGAAACTTGAGTAAGTTCGTGGTTGCAGACGCTGTTTGGCTCGAGTCCAGCATGAAGCCAACAGCCAGCCAGAAGCAGCAAACTTGTGAGAAAGGCACCAAATTGACTTTTACAACCTGATATGTTTTACAATAATTGTTCTGTCACAGCTCTTTAGAGACGTGTAACTGCAGAGTGAATGTTGAAAAGGTGTCTTTAATTCACTTATTGGAATCAACTGTTTGTGAAATAACAGGCCCTGTGGGTGTATTGGAGAGCAGCACTTTCTACAAGTGAGGCGTATGCACAGCACAGTTTTGGGGTTGATTGAGGGGTCACTGGCTGCGGCTGGCTTGTGCGCATTGCAGACACGGCGAGCCCCTCCCCACCCACCCACCTTTCCAGCGTTACACACTTCCTCCGTCTATCCGTCTCTTTCTCGCCCCACTCTAATCATGGCCTCAGGGCCCGGCGAATGGACGACCGAGGTTAACGTTCCCCGGAGGAGAGGAGCAATTGTAAATGAGGCAGAGGTGAAGATGAGCGGGTGAAACAGGCAGATAAAAGAGATGAGGGATGAGGTGGACGTGTGGCGAGAGCGCCTTAAAAGAGACTGACACATGAGAGAGAAAGAGAGGGAAAGAGAAAGGACCTGAGAATTACAATTTGAGTCAGCTATGATCTTTTTTTTTTTTTTTCCTCGTTACTTCCTTATCTTTCTTGCTCTGGCATTTCACCCCTGACTACTCATTATTCTGATCATTACTGACAATTGCTGCACACGTAAAGTTGTTATCCGCTCTCACTCTGAAATATATGGACACATGGAAAAGACAGAAATGGCAGAGATTGCAGACCCACTGAGTGCATGGTGCTTAAGTGTAAGTGCATCATTTATGTGATCGTGTGTGCATAATAGTTTGGTGATTTGAGTTTCGACAGATGTCTAGTTGTCTAAGTAAAAACTGAGCTGAACTTTTTGAAAAGATGTCTAAATTACAGAGGTGTGTGTGTGTTTCAACAATATGGTTATAGTTTAACATTAAAGCCACAGTTCAACATTTCGGAAAATGTTATTAATTCTTTATCTTACTCACATTCTTGCAAAGACTTTGAAGACTCATGTCTGTCTCATATAACTCCAGAAATCCTTATCTTCGCATACTGGAAACAGAATTGAATTAATGACCTTTACTTGCATTTTGTTGTTTTGCAGATATTGTTACCTTTGGATAGAGCCAGTCATTATGCTAATAGGATAATTAGCTGCTGGCTGTAGCTTCGTATTAACCACACAGGCATGAGAGAGGTATCAGTCTTCTCATGTAACTCAAAAGAAAAGAAACATATTTCCCAAAATATCAAACTATTGGCTTTAAGAACTGCCAAACATAGCCATTTAAATGCTATTGCAACTTTCTAATTCTGAAAGAATTACTTTTCAACCACATTTCGCCCAGTTTTAACCTGAATGTGTACAGTCAGTGCTCACTTGAAGTGTATCCATTTCTTCTCATTATTTCCAGGACAAATTCTGTCCATTTTTCATTTCCTCTCTTTTCCATTATCTCCATCCACATTTTTCTTATCCCTCTGCCTCTGCTATTTTCCAGTCTTGTTTCAGGTCAGATATCATACAGTGAGCTCTGTGAAAGTTTATTAAGTAGGATGGCTAAATGCAGCCTTGGGCTTGCGACCTGCATTGATGGTATGTATGCGCATTCACAGACACACACACACACACAGTCCCTTGTGGCCTACTTCTATCCCATTGAGCCCACACAGCAGATAACTGATTGAGCCACAATAAGGTACCATCATACCTTGGCAATAATCATTTTGAAAAATAAATGCAGCGTGTGTGCGGTTGTTTTTGGGGTCGTGCGTGTTTCTGCAGGAAAAGAGCGGCTGCACATCAGTGCTATAATAATCCCGTCCATATCAAGAAAGCCCCGAGGCTTTAGCAGACACAATGCTGCCAGAGAATAAAATTCAGCAGTCCTAATTGCACTCATTTTTAGCGAAAAGAAGAAGAGAATCTTATTGTTTTGGACATACATGGGTGATTCCTGATACGTGTGATGGAGACAGTGGAGCAAAATACAATGGGAGACAGAACGAAACGAGAATGGAAATGAGAAGAAAGGGTGGGGGTCAGTGCTGGAGAGGAAAAAAAGCATGCATGAAAGTAATTTTAACAAAATGAACTTTATCTCTGTTTTCTATTTTAGTGCTTAGCTTTGAATCTTGCAGGATTTCGCCTTAAAGTGGAGTCCTGTGGGACTCACATTTTGCTGGCTAAATATCAGTTTCAGTGTTGAGGGAAATGTTTAGAAAGCCAATAAATTGAAGGTGTTGCTGTTAAAGTGGTCTACATCGAGTATTTCTGCTTCAGTAAATTTGAGATATAGCAACCATAATAGCCAAATATATACTAGTGGGAACAATGTAATGCATTAGCCCTTTATTGAATAAAAATGAGTGGAAATCATATTTACCAGGGCCCTCTACTTTGGCTGTATTACGACTTATTATACAATCCAAGCATGAACCTTCCACCTCGTCGTATGCAAAACAGGCCACCTTCAGAGTTAAAAACCGCCTGAAGGGCTACATGTAAAAACCACACACAATAACAAATGTGTTATCAACTGTTATCTCCTTGCCTGCCAATACATCCCTGTCAGCTTAAAAACACTCCCCTCAGGGCGAGACATGCCAAACAGAGGGGTAGATGTGACTCCCTGACCTCTTCCAAAACACAGAGAGGTTGAAGTTCAAAGGTCAGAGCTCGTCTCTGTGCTCGCACCTCATCGGGTGGGACATGTTTGGTTCGGCTGTGCCCCAGGGCTTTGATTTCTATGACCTGATATGCAGTTAAATATCCTGCCTCGACTCCCAGCTTCACCCCTCACATCCTGTCTTCCCGCACTTCTTCCCTGAAGCCGCCCTCAAGCCAAGCTATGTTTAATTTAATTAGTCACATTCACCTTTTTTTTTTTTTTTTTTTTTTTGCTTTTCTTTGCCTGCTTCGCTTTTGTCTTTAAAAGGGGGTTTTCTTGCATGTAGCACTTCCTTGCCCTCCGCCGACCTAATTTGCTGCTGCTTGAGCTGTAATAATGCCAGAGGAGTTGCCGCAACCGTGCGCTAAAAACAATAACATGCAAATTAGTATTTAGACAGTTATTAGCTGTTCAGAACATTGTTTCTTGATTTTTGTTTGGAGCCTTTTCCGTTGTGTGTTTTGTTTTTTTTGTTTTTTTTTTTTTCTTTTTTTGTTTTGTCGATATGACAAAACTCAAGGCATGAATGAGGAAAGAAAGAGATCAGTCACAGCAAGGATGTGTTAACGGAGAGTTTGGCAGGATGCTGGTGGAAGCAAAGAAAAGTGCGTGTGAAAGAGAGATAACTCATCCACCTGTTTGCCTTTGATGGCTACGTACTCTGTCATTAACAATAACCTGTGACTACGGGTGTGAGAACATTCACACGCACACACACACACACACACACACACACACACACACACAGACAATATACAGAAAAAGCAAAGTTGTTTTAGATAACAGACAAAAATATGAAAAGCTTTTTTCCACTGACTAAAGCTCACTTTTCTTCGAATATGTGCCCCTTTCGGCAAATCCCCAATCAACACACTGACATTCTCACACAATATTGAAAAGGTCTGGAAGACAAAAGGCTCTGCCAGTCAGACTGCTTATTCACCGGCTCTGACATGTATTGTTATTTGAAACTGCTGTCAGACAAACTAGACAACACACACACTCTCCCTCCCTCTCACTCTCACTCTCGATTACTCTCTCTCTCTCTCTCTCTCTCTCTCTCTCTCTCTCTCTCTCTCACACACACACACACACACACACACACACACTCACATCAGTCTGCCTAATCATCTGACAACAAGGAGCCCATTGTGCTGTGTTATGACTTTGTAGAGCAGCCCACCACCCAGAGGGGAGAAACATCTTCGAATCAAAGGCTTACGCTTGCCACTCAAGAGCCGGATATCACAAGCCAAGCATGTGAGGTTAGAGGAATACAGATGTAGCCACAGAGCATGTTAGTCAGCTGAGACACCATTCCTTTCCCTCGCTCTTCTTGACCTTCGCCGTGTGCCAGATGGACAAAAAAGATATTCAGGAGTCACAGGAGAATGTTTACTCATTTGAACCTTGCAAGCTTCGGTCAAATCATGGTTTTTGACCAATTTTGAGAGATGTTTGTATTTTTGTCATCGGTCAAGACACAGAGCGTGTGTCTGCACAGCCAGAAGCTATGAAACAAATTCCTAAGAATACCATATGTATTAATAATGCTCAAGTACACCAGAGCAAGTGATATTATTCTGCCAAGTTTACAGTATACATGTGCTGATGTCATTGTATGTACATTTTTTTCCGAGGGGAAATACGGCGAAAAGAAATTCACCAGTTATGTTATTTAGCGTGGTAGATGAGGGTGTATGTAGGACACCGAAGGGTCAGCACTGTCATCACACAGGGGGTCGGGTCTGACCAGCAATTAACTGCTGATGCAAAACACCTGAGAAAAGACAGGGGAGAAGTTGAGTTGCAGCACTCCAAACCACCACACAAGGGTAAATTATTAGATATACTGATTTATACTATGTTGTATAACTCTTTGCTATGAGCAAAGCTATGGTTGCATGCATGTAAACAGTCTGTGTGGATTGACTGAAATACAATCTCTGAACTGCTTATCACCTAATGACGATTTAGCTTCTTATTAGATTTTTTTTTTTTAATGTGTCTGCATTCGTATGGAGATAACTGTTTATAGAGATTAGCTGAAATGTCGAGTTCTAATTGAGTTTGAATGTCAAGTTGCTAATTGGACTGTAAAATCAGTGTACAGAAGAGGAAGTCTTGGTGTGGAGATCTGGATACCTTGAAGGATGAGGGTATAGTGTGTTGTACAGATTGTGAAGTCCTTTGAGACAAAATGGTCATTTTGGACAGTATAAAGAGACTTGACTTTCAGTAGTAAAGCTATTACTGCTCATTGAATTCTAATACACTATCTGCTGGCAAGTATGCACACCCAAAGCTACTAAAGTTCTCGCTTTTTTTTTCCTCCTTCTGCCACAGCTATTAGATTCCATCTCCAAGGCTATGTTGTCTCTTGTAGCTCATTAATGACATCATTCAAACTCAAGAGTAAACAAGTTCAATAACAGCCCATTTGATCTTAAACAAAAGGAGGAATCACTTTCTGCCACTGCTCCTTTTTCCATGTATTAACTAGTGAATAAATCCGATTATTGAAGCACCGTGGGAGCTTTGATAATAGTTGGCACCATGTCCTTATGGATTTTTTCACAGTTATCTTATAAAGAGATCAAAACACAGACGTTTGCTCTTTCTCTTGTAAGAACACCGGTGACAGTTAATCCCGGCTCTTTCCTAGAATAACCTGCTGAAGCACTGCATATTATGAGAGATTTTGTTATTGAAGATTACATGGAACATAGGAGTCTGTTCTCTCTACTAAATTGGATTCTGTGTCACATGTGGAAGCAAAGCCAAGTTTATTATGATAGACAAAGTACGCAGTATTACTTAAAGAGCTTCAAGACACTGAAGGTAATTATCTTTCGATGGAAAATGTAGCTTAAATGTCAACATTTTTAATAACGAGGTGGGAATCTTTCCTCTTTTAATCAAAATTCACCTCCGGAATTAACTGATATGAACAAAGTTGAATAGGTAGTTGGAAGCTGTTTCAGTTTATTAGGGACACTTAAAGATGTATGATCTATATTTGGTTTGAGCTGTAATTAAAGGCAATCACTTGCAAATCATACAATCATGAAAGCACTGATTACAATGCTTTGTGGTGTGAATTCCAAATTCATGTAAAAGCAAATCAATACAAAGCTTTTGAGCGAAGCAGCTACTCAGCCATGTTAATTGCCAAAACAAGTCATCAGTGGCTTCTGGGGTCGGTTTTGTGTTTGTTTGAGGTTGGCTGTGAAAGTGTGTGTGTGTGTGTGTGTGGTGGCAGCAGTAGAGGTAGTGTGTGTGAGTCCCACATAGAAGTAAGACCTCATTTGTCTTTTCTGAAACCAAACTCGTTTTGTTAACGAGCTACCTATGAGTGACATAATCAACGCTTAATCAAACCTTTAATTATATTATGTACAGTCTTCTGGAATAATAAAATCTGAAACTCTAATTGGTGAGAACAGCATACAAAGAATAACAATTACTTCTGTTACCTGCACATGTGAGTCATTAGTAATGGAGCGCTGTTGTTCAGTGGCTTTGTTTACATCGATTACGACCTACATTGTGAGGTAATCAATTTGATTTGTTCCCAGTGAGATAAGGCATGTGATGCACGGAGCCAAAGTGCTTGTCAGATGTTCAAAAGGTGTCTGAAATCCCCTCCCCTCAGGGGTCACTCAGATCCATCTGCGTGACTGCTTCTCTCATATTTCTATGTCGTGCATTTATGTTTGTTTTGTCTCGTCTGTAACTACCTCATGACAGGAGTTCAGTCAACCAACTTGCTTGACAAGCAGGTTGACACAATGTGTTGTTGAGATCTGGGAGGTGTGCACGCCAGCTCCTCTATGAACCTCTGCAGTCAATGGCTACCCATAACACGCTTCTGTGCTTAGCTTCCCAGAGATGTTTACATGTACCTTCAGAGATCTACACTTCCAGCCTGGGTAGAGCACATGCACAACAAGTGAACAGACCTTCACAAGAGAAATCCCCCTTGTCAAACAAAATGTGTACTGAGTGCACGTTCATGCTGTCGGTATATACTGAATGTCTGTGTGTTAGGAAAAGAAAGCATGTTAGAATTTTTTTGAAATGTACTTAACCCACAAAGTGTGCCAGTTTTTTGTTTTGGCTTTGTATGCTTTTCATTTTCAGCCATATGCATATTTGCATGCTCCATGTATTATGAAGGAAAGCAGTTTGTGCAGGTTTGGCTCCAGAAACCAGGATTAACATATGAACACAGATTTGGTTCACAAAGCAGTAAGCAATTTCACACCTTTTTGCCTGGCTAACCTGATTGCAAAGGAGGGCGAAACGGACACTGTGTCAGTGTGTAATACTTTGTTGTCAAGGTACTTCTCTCTTGGAGGAAAGGTTGAGGAGGTAGAGAGAGAAAGGATAGAGGAGGATGGAGAGAAGTGGGGACCAAATGTGTAAAGGAGCTATTTGCTTGTCCCCTATCAATTCACCTCATGCTTGTAACTAAACCACAACCACAAATCTTGAGCGTCTTCGCCAGGTACCTGCAAATGAACAAACTGTTTAGAAACACAGTGTGAAAGCTGGCTTTCTGTTTGGCTGTCTGGTTGCTCTGCCATAGCCAGACACTGGACTGTGCCAGTGCCAGTGGCCACTGCCAGTGTTACAGCCACACTCAGGCCTGTCAGATCGGCTAACAGATGGCCTTCAACGGGTTGGATCCCGCCTGAGCACTTCCAGAGGAAGACGAAATGAAATGACAAGTGATGGGAACTTAAACATGCAGGGACAGCAGAGTACGAGTGGTGCCGTCGGTAGTAACGGTAAAATGGAATAGACAAAAGGAGGGAGGTGATGTGAAGATGGTTTTGAATAGATTAGGGGAACAAGAGGGGAATGAAGATCTGGGGTGGAAAGGGAAATACGAAACAAGCAGATGAGCTGAAAAAGCAGGATGAAGGAGAGAGGTTGAAAGAATGACAGGGGAATAGAGAAAATGTGATAGAAAGGTAGACATAAGGATTCAGGTACAAGGGAAGATGGTTAGAGACAAGCGAACAGAGAGGATGACAGCAAAAGAGAGGAGGGAGAAGTGCAGTACAGATATCGAGAAGAAAGAGGGATATGATAGAGGTCATCTGTCGCTAGGGAGAGGGATGATTGACATCTCTGTGGATTGTGAGCTTTGACAGCAGAATCTGATATTGTCCTCTTAGCTACAGCCTCCTGCAACTCACATGTCTTAATATGGACATGAGAAATGTGAAGTTATGTCAAATCTTACAGGATTACAGGACCGCTGTAAGCGCTGGGGCCTGTGGTTCACCTTGTATCTCCAGTGATCATTGTTGTCAGCATCTTCTTAGATTCCATCTTCTCTGGACTTCAGCATTTGTGAAATTTCTCTTCTTACATGTCTCTTGTCTTATAGCATCTATTTGTCCATTCATTTTCCACCCCATATCCAGGTTTTGTCAGGTGGCTGCCAGGTGGCTCAGCCATCCTTTTCCAAAGTAATTTTCTCCAGCTCCTTTTGGGAACCCCAGGGCATTTGAAGGCCAGATGTGCTATCTAATCCTTCCAGCGTGTTCTGGGTCTGCCCATAGGTCTTGTACTTAGACATACCCAGAGGAACTCAACAAGGAGGCACCCATGGGGCATCATAGTCAGAAGCCTGAATCCTGAATCACAGCAAATGACGCCTTTCAGTGCAAAGAAGAAGCAGTTCTACTCCAAGCTCCTTTTGTATATCCAAGCTCCTCAACGGGCTCTCAGAATGAACCTGCCCACCTTGCGAAGAAAACTCATATTAGCTTGTATCGATGATCTTGTCATTTCTGTGATTACCCAGAGCTCATGACCATAAATGGGGCCTGGAACATAAATCAACAAGTAAATTGAGAGCTTTGCCTTCAGACCCACAATTCTGTAAAGCCAGACACAATTCTGATTAGTTTTCCACTCATTAAGAACGCTTCCTCTGTGGCAGAAGAACACGTAACAAGAGCCAAACTTGTACACTAGCCTACCTAAACACCTCAAGGGATGGCTAATTTTATCCATCATTCACTGATTATTGTTTATCGTTTTGGGGGAGGTGAGTACACCCTGGATAGGTTGCCAGTTCATGACAGGGCTGATACATAGAGAGAAACATTCACACATTCACACCTACTTAATTTAGAGCGGCCAGTTAACCTAACCTACGTCTTTGGACTGTGGGAGGTAGCAGAGCACCCAGAGGAAACCCCCACAGACACAGGAAGAACACCTCGACACAGAAAGGCCTCAGACCCCAGAACCTTCTTGCTCTGAGGCAACACGACAAACCACTTGCTAGCCTAGCAACATTAAGGCTATAAATAACCCATAAGCAAACATTCTCTCTTGCAACTCGTGTTATACCGATACCCTCTCCATTCAAAAAGAATATCCGTTCTTGGGAATGCATAATTATCTCAGTCCTCAAATATAATACTGACTGACTGCTTCAGAATTTACAGAATATCATAATCTATTAGAGTTATTATGAGCATTGATTTCTTGATTTCACATTGAATGCAGTGAGTGAATGAAAGAAACATTTGAACAGAAATAATTAAAAAAGATCTCAGATGTGTTAAGGAAATCTTTGGCATTCACCTTCAACCTTGAATGTGGATTGCATCTCTCTGTGTCCTTCACTGCACTGTATTTGTATTGCATGTGGATTTCTTCCATCAAAGAATATTTTAAATTGTACAGCAGAATAATCGTTGACACAGTGTAAGCGATGCCTTACAAATAGCAGTCAGAGTGTAAACAGACATCCATTGGTATTCAGCTCCTATATGGAAATTGTAATCTGACAGGAGAAACCAATGATGAGTGCAGTAACAGAAAAGCATGCACGCGCACACATGCATGCACGCACACACACACACACACACACTTTGACAGCTTTGTCTCACTGAAGCACGTACATCAGAGCCATCTTAGGTTCGCTGCATCAGGGCTTGAGGGCCCCCAACAGATCCCTGATATTGAAATTGATTCGTCTAACATTGATCGTACTCTCTGCACCAACTGTATATCCGTGGTACATTATTTGCTAATGTCTCTCACTTTCTTGCTCACTCCTCCATCCCCACCTATAGCAAAGCAACTCCCCCACAGATGTAAACTGTGCCAACGGTCTCGTTTGAAAAAAAGAAGAAAAAAAAAAAAGAAAGCGGAGGGAAAATTGGGATGATCCATAAATCTGTGGGATGAAAAAGAAAGCGAGAATGAATCTTTCTTTCTCAAAGGAAACTTTCACCAAAGAGCTTGTCCCACTCTACATAGAACAGATGATGAGCTCCCCCTCTTTTCCTTTCTCCCCATCCTCTTCTCTCTTCCTTACAGGACAATAATTCTAATTATGTTCAGACAACTAAACATGCCAGCTCTAACGACAGCACAGATATGGGGAAATTGGCTCATTTGCACAATAATAAATGTAGGTTTGAGCCCATAGAAAGCCTATTAACATTTAAATGATACAAGTACGTTATCTCTAAAGTGTGTGCTTATCCAGGGTGGCTTTCTGCGTGGATGTGCAGAGAATAATCAAGCAGCCATGTGTCTGCCTATGCCCCGCACTCCTCAGGGCAACACTGACAACCCTGCTGACAGTGCTTTGTAATTGGGGAGAAAAGGGAGGAGGAGAAGGTTAGGAGAGGAAGTGAGGGCCTGAGGAGCACACAGATCAGGATGCTAAGGGAGGAGGAGCATGGGGGTGATGAGGTGGGAAGCAGGAAAGGGGTGTGGAGGAGGATGAATCTAGGGGCAGAAAGGTTGGAGAGAGAACCTCGATAGGGAAGGAGAGGAGAAAGAGGTCTGTGACATGCTTGCTCAATGTCCTCAGCAAATATATCACATGAATATCACATGATATAAAGAAAAGATTAATGCATACAGAGAATACCAATGAAACGGATGCAACAAAGATGCCCAGGAGACATGTAAACATTCCACACACTGTTTAAACAGGCTGCAAGCCGGAACATAGGGTCATCACTTCTTTTGACCTAAGATCTGACTTTTACTATATAATTGTTTGCAGTTGTTTATCCCCTCCCCTAATCATTATTTTGTAAAGAGAAACAACAAATTTTCACATAGAAGTTCAAAAGAAACTGAATTTTTGGATGCACACAACGTCAGTCCATCCTAAAATGCCATCTTCCACACTGTGCACATACTTCAGTCTTCATTTGGTCCAAATTGACCCTGTAATTACGGAACTCTGCAGCGCATTAAATTAAATATACACCTGTACCATAAAAGCGTTGCCATTTCCTTTGTTATTACGATTGTGGCCTTTAAGCAGCTAAAACATGATGGCATGCTATTAGACTTGAAATGCCACATATTTTAGGATGTGACATTAACAAGAAAGACATGGGACAGAAGACATACTAGAACTTTATATTTGTATTATTTTTGATATGTTTCAGCGCAGGTTGAGTGTGTGAGGCTGCGCTGTATTTCAGAAATAATGCATTTAACTTCAAGACTGGTGGAACATGAGTTAAGCTGTCTTGGTCATACTATCTTGTGGTGTGTTGGTTTATTTTCTCTTTGTGCATGAAAACTGACAGTTGTCTGATATTTCAGTGCTCTTTAGAGGGCAGAAAAGATGTCTATTTAATCATTTCTCTGTGGCCTTTCCATTGATATGACAATATATCCTCTCCAACATAGTGAGCCTTCTATGAAGATGCTGTATTCACGTGCTTGTACACTGAACATCTTTGAGACATCGACTGCCACCAAGAGCTTTGTAAATATTTTCACCATTTTCCGATTTAAGAAACCAAAAAATACACGTTAGCTGCAGCCCTATACTTTTTTTCAAAGTAATTTAATAAACTTAAACATCACTTGATTAATCAACGAGTCGATCAACAGAAAAATAACAGGAAACCATTTTGATAATCAATTTGTTTCTATAATTTTTCAAGCGAAGGTACCAAACATTCTCTTTTTCCTAGCATCTCATTTGTGAGGATTTTCTGATTTCTCTTTCTTATGTGATAATACATTTTTAGGCTCATTTTCAGTACTTTCTGACATTCTGTAGACCAGAAAATTAATCAATTTATTAAAAAAAATAAAAAATAAAAAATAAGTCTACTTCCACTGTGGAACTACTTGGGGTGAGAGGGCACCGTTGTTGATCACCACCACTTTTTGTGATTCCAGGCTGTGTTTGTGGGCTAATCCGTGCTTGAATGTGTATGTGAATGTATGTAGACATCTCTGGGTCAAATGAAGTCAGCACCCACTTACACATGCTAAAGTAAGCGGCGTTCATCATGAAAAACACACTCACACCCTCTCCTCACCCTCTATTTCCCTCTGGTGGGAACGCAGTTTACCTCTTCAACCCTCATTAACATACCAATAGCGAGTAGACAGCTAAAGCTGGTTTGTCAAAGGTATTTTAATTACCAATTAGAAAGTTGGCTGCCTGTGCATGAGCTAGTTCAATATCTTTTTCACTCTCCGTCTTGCTTTCTCATACTACACACGCAGACACACACACACACGTAGGTGTATAGCTCAGAGCACAAGGTCCCCCGGTGCCGTAGCCTTGATAAACAATGTCCCATTCAGCCCATATGAATAATTAAGGGCCAAGTGTTGAGAGGAGGGACACTTGTTTATTCACAGAGAATAGCCTTGTCGATGGCTGTATACAGAGATGCCAGAGGAGCTTATGGCCAGCCGTGACATTATCTAAATGGCAAACTTACAAAAGGTGCACGAACATACAAAAATCTTCTGCGTGTGCACTCTGACACACTAAATAACATTCATACATAATAAATGAAGTGGATAAACAGTGTGGTAAATATGAAATATTGATGCAGATTTGGCAGATGGGACATGTGATGTCCTTATTAGGAGTGTTCCTGTGTGCCCCTGTGTGTGTGTTTGTGTTTAAAACCTATGGATTTTTTGGTATAAAGGTGAACACTGGTGACGAGGTCAACACATTTCATAAATTATTCCTTCGAACACGGGATCATAAAAAAGCTTTACTGTAAATTGCGGCGATAAAATGTGGAGCTCTGCAGCTGTGGACGTCAACTTGGCAGGTTCCATAAGGTTTGTGACTGTGACTGATAATTTGCATCTGCTCCGTTGGCCTTTTGCTGCGCCTTTTAAATATATAATGAAGAATGTATCTTTATCTCTGTGTTCTTTTCTTCCGCGTGCCCTTTGACTTGATCTGTCAGCTTTTATTGACTGCATAGCTAACTTCAACCTGCAGACTTGCTAAGGAAAAGTGCAGATCTGCAGAATCCTACAGTATGGGCAGGCCAGACACAGCACATGCAATGATGCACATTCAGAGGAAATTAATCTGCTTTGAAACAATATCAATATGATGCAAATGGTTTCATTTGAAATACAAGTTGCGTGTTACTTGGAGAATTTGCCTGCAGTATTTACAGCTCACAAAGTGTTTGGGTTGCAAGAAAAGTTGACGTAAATGAACACAGACAACACACTTACGAGCTTGTTTAAGCTAAATCTCATTAATGTCTATAGGCGCAGACATGACTGCCGCTTAACTTGTAGCAGTCACTTAGCAGAACAGTTCCAAATGCACAGCCTTGAGCCTCAGGGGTTGCAACTCACATACCGTGAAACTCAAGTGAAAATAATCAGGGAGGCCAGCGCTGCACTAGGCACAGCTTAGAACAGGCTTATACAGTACAGTACAGTGGATTCCATGCACTCTAGTTTCTGCTCCGCTGTATTTCTCTGTGGGATGAACACTCGTCACAAGAGTTCAGCTCCCCTTGTTATTTTATTAGTGTTTCATGTTAGCAGCTGTAAGGGGTGGCAGGGAACAGAGTAATAAAGACAGATGTGACTGCACAGCAGGAGGTGGTAGTCAAACCGCACATTCAGGGTGGATGGTACTGGCATAGAGAGCACCAGACAGCTGAGCCGCGGGGGGACTCTGTGAGACATAGCTGATAGATAGCTGTTGAAACAAAAAATAAGTCATACAGAAATCATTAAAGCCAGAATACAAATGCCAGAGCATGTGACTTCATTATTCTCATATTCTCCTGTGAGGTGTTAAAACAGCAAAACACTTTGATGCTATAATACCTATTTCCAGAACTGGGAGTGTCATTAAAGGAGATATATCTCAAGCAGCCATGATAATGTGATGATGTGTGATGTTCTTTTAGGTGTTTGTTAATATTCAACACTGGTGTTAAGGTTGAATTGTAAAAGTTGGGACGCTGTGTAAAATGTAAATAGATGCAGACTGTGATGATTTGCAAAACAATGAAAGACCCCATATTTAATTGAAAGTAGCACAAAAACAACATAGCGCGTGTTGCAACTGAAAAATGTTTTTGTTTTTTTTGAAAATGATATCCTCATTTAAAATTGATGCCAGCAACATGTTTGGAAAAAGTTGGGACTGGGTCATGTTTACCACTCCGTTGCATCATCTCTTCTTTTAACAGCACTGTGAGTGTTTGAGAGACCGATTGCTGTCGTTTTGAGAGTGGAATGCTTTGCAATTCTTGCTTGATGTACGATTTCAGCTGCTGAACAGTTCAGAGTCTCCTCCAAATATTTTCAATGGGTGACATGTCAGGACTGCAGGCAGGCCACTTTAGCACTTTAGACTCTTTTTCTACGGAGCCATGCTGTTGGAATACATGCAGAATGTGGTTTGGCATCGTCTTGCTGAAATAAGCAAGGCCTTCCCTGAAGAAGACATCGTCTACTTGGCGGCATACGTTTCTCCAAAACCTGTTCATCTGGTTCAGCATTAATGGCGCCTTCACAAATGTGCAGGTTAGTCATGCCATGTGCACTGATGCCCCCCCCCCCCCCCCCATACCATCATGGATGCTGGCTTTTGAATTACGTGCAGATAAAAAGCTGGATGGTCCCTCTCCTCTTTAGCCCAGAGGAGATGGCGTCCGTGATTTCCAAAAAGAATTTCAAATTTTGACTCATCAGATCACAGGACAGTTTTCCACTTTGCCTCAGTCCATCTTAAATGCTCTCAGGACCAGAGGAGGTGGCAGCATTTCTGGTTCTGGTTTATATATGGTTTCCTCTTTGCGTGGTAGACTTTCAGCTCGCATTAGTGGATGCAGCGATACGCTGTGCTCACAGACGATGGTTTTTGGAAATGTTCCTGAGCCCATGCAGTGATGTCCTTTACAGAATCGTGTCTGTTTTCAGTGCAGTGCTGTCTGAAGGCCTGAAGATCACGACCGTCTAATACTGGTTTTCGGTCCTGTCCTTTGTGTGCAGAGATTTCTTCAGATTCTCTGAATCTTTTCATGACTGTCTGTAGACAACGAAAACTCCATATTCTTTGCATTTTTATGTTGAGAACCATTATTCTTAAATTTTTGCACTATTTGTCAGTGCAGTCTGTTACAGAGAGGTGAACCCCTTCCCATCTTTACTTCAGAAACACTCCGCCTCTCTGGGATGCTTTTTTTTATATCATGTCAGTAACATGTGGCCAGTTAACCTAATTCATTGTGAGATCTTCCACCAGCTGTTTTCTTTTAGCATTTCACAACTTTTGCAGCCAACATGTTGCTGGCATCCAATTCTAAATGAGGATATCATTTTCAAAAACAATGAAATTTCTCAGCTTCAACATTTGATTTGCTGTCTATTTTCAATTAAATTTGCGCTTTCAATGTTTTGCTAATCATCACATTCTGTTTCTATTTATGTTTTACACAGCATGCCAACTTTTTTGGAAATAGGGTTAGGGGTTAGGGTTAGTATATTACACATTTGTCCAAATCTTACCTGTGGCAGATTGCCAGTGCACAAGCCTCTAAATTTGTGATTCCAATATCAGAACAGTTTTAGAAATGACTAATCCGTATCTGTATAAGGATATGTAACAAAATGCAAATTGAGAAAAATTAGTAGTAAAATGTGTGCATCAGATGTTTTGTTTTGAATTGCATTTGTTCAAAAAAAAGAAAAAAAAGAAAGAAAGAAAGGCAATGGCCAAAAATCTCACAAAGTTAGGTGTAAAGAAATCTTAAAACAGAATCAAAAAACTATTTATATGTTCCTTGGCACATGGCCCAACATTTTGCCAAATATAATTGGAATCTGTTAACAAACTTTCGAGGTTTCATGCCAACAAAGAGACAAACAGGAGCAAAAGCACAGCCAAGCAGAGGTGAAAATGCCTCCGTTTTTTTGCACCAAAATGAAACTGGATACATTTTCTTTGACAGTCTACTTAAGAATGTGGAACATCGTTTCGTCTGATGACACATACATGACTGCCTAAATACTTTTCCTGCAAAAACAGCCAAGTACAACTCCAAAGGCACTTTCACACTTCAAATCATCTGATTTCACAGCATGAGACAATGCTGTGTCCTGTCATGTTTTAGTGACCAAACAGTTATATGTTGCATGAATCATCAAAATCAAATATGTACAGCAGCTAAGTATTGAAAACATTGCCTTAAAATTTGAACTGATTACAATTTGCAGGGGAAGAATTGTGCAGGCTAAAGCCGGATGATGAATCATTTCAAAATTGAAATCATTATTTTAATGGATACAATTCTCCAAATGCACAACCCACGATTTTGATCATCCATCATTAAAAGCATCTTAACAAGCTGAGACTAAATAATCATTATTCGACTGTTTTTCCTCTACCATTTTGCTGCCTGTAATGACTGTTGCCAGTAACCTGAAGCTAATGAACACTCATCCTGTGAGTTCGCCAAAAGGCAAGATGGCAGTTGTCTGAATAATATGCTCTCTGGTTGCTGATGGCTTTACTATTTACACTGGGTCTTCTTGAGTACCACTAAGCTCAAACTAGAGATAGAGAGGGTAGACCATCAGTATCAGTCTTGCTCTTAGCCTGAAATCCTCTTCAGACAGCTAGCAACGAGTTGACCAAGAGCTCGTGGATAGCGAGCAGCAGTTGAATCTCCCAGTTAAAGTTTCTCTGTGATTCAGGTTTTAGCAGTCTGTCAACCTGTTAAGCTAATGGTGGCTAAGTTAACGCTAAAATTAACTTTTGGTTAATTTTTATTATTATTATTATTTTGAGCCACTTGGGGGCAGGATAAAAAAAGATGTGATGACAACAATTAACATATGACCATCTTTTAAGTTGATATGACAAACTTTTTATTGAACACTGTCTTATTTACAGATTCAGCAGGTCTGAAGCAGCGTTATCACTCATTTGGAGTCATGTGTCTGGCCACTTAAAAAATTAAAGCCCAACATTCAACAATATTCTTTTAGCTCTGTTTTTGGTCCCTACCAGCTCCTGAGAGAATTATCTGGTGCTTGAGAAGCTAAAAGCTACACTATGTTCATCAGTTAATCGCCAGCTGTGTATTTCTGCCATTTGGTGTTGCCCAGATGTGTGTACAATGGGTGTTTAGAGGTTTTTGTTAAAACCAGCTGCCTTCTGTGGCTGAAAATGACACTAAGAGAGCAGTGAAAGTGACGCAAAGCAGTAAAGTTGCGGGCTGGACAGCAAAACGATGGGCTGAAAGGCCTGCAGATTCAGGTGGTAATTCTCTGAAGGTTCATTACTGCGAGAGACCCCTCTGATTTTGTCACGATGTTTTCACATAGCCATTTGGTACATTATTATAGAATTGTAGTGAAAGAAAGTCAAAGGGCTGACAGGGGCCTCTCTCATCTGCTGGGGTTCCAAGAAATCACAGCCCACCACTGAAGCGACTGGTTAGATCACAAACAGTCCAGAGGTTCCAGTGAACTGTACTTTATTGCTGAACAGTAGTAACAGGGTGTCTGGGAAGATGCATATTGTGTCTGTGTGTGCGTGTGTGTGTGTGTATGTGTGTGTGGTTTCTGAAAGGAGGAGAAATAAACGTAAGAATCTAATGCAAACCAATGAGCAACAGTTTCTCGTAAAGGATTAACTGCTACATACAGCATTGACACAAAGTAGAATTATGAAATAAAATGATGCCAAATAAAACAACAGCTTATTTAACAAAGTAGGCAGAATTCAACAATAAAATTCCAGCTATGTGCTTTACATGCATTATTAACTAGAACTAGAAATACAGCCAGTGCTAACAGTGAACATAATACTATAAGCATTCATATAAGAAATGACTGAAAAGGGCACACTGCATGTAATACAATTACACACAGACTCTGCACAGGTGAAAGCCAACCTCACAACCATTGTGCTGTCCTTAACTGGGCTTAATTAGCATAACTAGCAGCAGTGAACAAGAAAAGAGCAAGTGGGCCTCATCACAAAAAAGGAAGGTACCTGAGACTCTATTAATCTCTGACATGAAGTACTTACAGTTCAATGGATGCACACAAAGCAAAGACAAGGCAGGAACACCCATATTATAACTCCACTAGCTGCTGGAACTAAATAAACAAACTCTTCTGAGCAGCATCTCCATGCACTACATCGGGGAGATGGAACATACCACTCCGAGAGGGGTAGGGAGGAACGGTCCAAGTAGTAGCAGCATTTTTAGCATAGCTGACATATCGTAATGTGTCATCCCAGACATTTTTGGACAGATTAACCAGGTATGAGTGATGTAATTAAGGAGTAATACATGACAGTGTGTCCTGATCGACAAAAACAGTTAGCCATTTTATGACTGACCCTACATGATTTGTTATTGATATGGAATTTTTAATTAATCACCTCCTTTTCTTTTTCATTATGCAAAATATTAAAGGACACTACCAGCACAGAAACATCCTACAGCGCAACACTGTTTTTGAAACACGCTTGAGGGATCCCCCTGCTTGGTATGGGCCTTACTGTGGCAGATATGTGACTATCAGGATTATACCGCTTCAGCCCTCTGGCCTGGGACACACATTACACTACACAACATAAAATCCAGACAGGGTTACCCACATGCACTCACACACACACACACACACACACACACACACACACACACACACACACATCAATCTGTATCTTCCCATCCATCTCACTACAGTGTAATCGGCCTTATTTGACCTGAGCTGAGGGGGGTCAACAGGGTGGACAGATGTTTCATGATAATGGTTTATGTGTGTCTGTGTGTCTGTGTGTATGTGTGTGTGTGTGTGTGTGTGTGTGTGTGTGTGTGAGGGGATAATGCTAGCAGCCTGCTTTGAGACCTACTCCCACTGTTTTTTTCTCTCTCTTATTTCATGTCTTCCTTTATGGCCCCAGGTCACATCAGTTGCAATTAATCCATCCTTCCTCATCGCTGATCCACTGATCTTACATTAAGGAGAGGGCTTTATCTCACTGTGTGTGTGTATGAGCATGTGCGCTTGTGTGTAAACGCAAGATAGTGCTTAACCCTGATCTCAATCTCTTGGAGCAGCAGGGGGTTCGAAGGGTTACCCTCGAACAATGTGCACACACACAATTGTGCACTCACTCCCGCACACACTCGTACACGCATAAAATACATCCAATAATGCTATGATCCTATTGGAGGACCAACCAATTTCCGACTATCACAATGCCCATAAAAAATCCCAAAGCCAATAACTCTCCCAAGGCTCATAACTCACTCTTAATCATCTTGTACTTCTGTCGGATCTGACATCACTACCGTCCACAATATGCCTTGCTGGATCTCGAATCTTTCACCTTTCCCGGAGTCTCATCTCCTCTCTCATCCCGCCTTCTTGGCCCCTATTAGAGGAGCACATCCCAAGCCTCTCCCTTTTTCAGCTCTGCTCCCGATGGTATCAGAGGACTGGGGCAGAAAGTGAAGGAAGCGAAACCAAGAGTTTGATGAACCTCAAAGCGAAAAAACTTAAGGAATCCAGCGACACAGTTCTGACACTCAGCCCGTGGATGTCCTATATAATAAGTGTTTTAATGAGTGCCCAGCCTGTTTTTAGCCATGTTTGTTAATTAATCAGTATGCATGCCGTGCCAGCAGATGGCAGTAAGGATAAGGTGCCTCTGGGGAAATGGCTAATAGGGTAATAGGAAGGGGAGGAGAAAGAATGACAGAACAGTCCCCAGATTGCAGACAGGTGACCTCTGTCACGATATGGCAGTCAGGGTGTTGTAGTATATGCTGCTGAACTCACATGGTCATGAAAGGGCAGGATTTGCATGTGTGCGCTTGTGTAAAACAGACACAAGCACATGTAAACAAACACAGGGCAGAAAGACACACATACATGGAGTACACACAGATACCACACACTAAGTAGTGTAGTGGGAACTTTTTCTCCTGTTCTCCCCCAGTGGGATCCTTGACTGTACTGGTTTCCAGGGCACTGTAAGGGGAGGGGGGGAGGGATATTATTGCTGCTTTGGGGCCCCATCACACAGATGGACGGGGCCCAGCGCATATGCTGACAGAACATTATATGTCTCTCTCCACTTCCCCGTGTAGAGCCCCGCCCGAGTGCACAGGGGCCCCGAGCGGAATATTAATGATCCCAATTCAATTTGTAGGAGCCTAAGCTACTTCCTGGATGAGCAGTGTCGACACTTCTGTGTAATGGATGACGAGCATGCAGGGATTGTGTGTTGTTGACCTAATAATGAGGTAGGAGTAGAAAATAAAAGCTTGGGTAAACTGCTGCCGTTGTTGCATTTCCTCCCTTGTTTAGAATTCGTGCTGAAAAGAGGACGAGCTGCCACCTCTCCGTTTGACATTTATGGTAGCACATCTGCACTGGCATGTATTGCTTGTGGGATATAGAAAAGCCTCGGAGGCCCAAAGCTTACACCTTCATCTGCCTCCTTGGTTTTTGTGAATGATCAAGCTGCCAGCAGTTGACAAGCTGAAACAATGATCAAGACAGACATGTGGTAATTGATTGTTTTGCCACCTGGGTGCAGTGGAAACAAGCTGTAAAACACATATATTATCACCTTATGAAGTTGAATACGTTAGCAAACTTTGGTCATTTACTCACCTAGCTAGATATGAAGGAGCATTAGCATTCATTTCAAGTTGAGTTGAAACATAAGTCCAATATTTCCTCTCCTTTCCTCTCTGTTTTGTTCCCCACCAACTCCTGAAGGACATATTTGACTTTTTAGCTGCTAAATGCTTCAGAATATTCCACGACATTTCCTGTACCAATCCATACTGTACCAGTGTCAGACAGTACACACTGTGGATACTATTCCTCTTAGTGTGTATTGACTTAAATATTATAATTGCTCCATTCATTTCTTGTCTCTGCTACTTCCATCTAACCGAAGACTAAATATTTCTAATATACCCAAAAACACAAAACATTCACAAGTTTGGTACGTTTTGAGGTCTGGATCATTAAAAAACAAACAAACAAACAAACAAAAAAAGACATTAGATTAGAACTTTCCCAACACACACGCAAAGCAAGTTCCGAAATTCTACTTCTTCCCTTTTTCATTGGATTTTTAACTGCTGCCTGGCAATACACCTCCAGCCTTTGTTTTGGAGCGACATTTTATTTTGAGAACAAGTGAAACACAAGCGAGGGACACCAGGTGGAGGAGGGCAGAAGGTGACACGGGTCTCGTATCATTGCTTAGATAAAGTAAACAGAAGTGAATATGCCTCCAGTATTGTAAGACTTCAGCAGATATTAATCATTTTTAATAGAGCACACTTCCAGATCATTTTCATTATGCACTTGTTTATTTTATTGTTGTTCTAATGGTCCTTTACTTTTTGTTGTTTACTGCATCTTTGCTCCATGAAGTATTGGAATTCTTTAAAGACATGATACAAATTTTATTTATTATTTCAGTCGTATGTGCCAATAAATGAGAAGCTGAAAACAAGCTATACGAAACAGCGTGTAAGAAATTCTTATGTTGTTATGTCACTAAAATATGTATGTGTATTAATTACCTGACAGGTTTCACCATACAGCATATCATTCAGCATCCTGCTGAGGCACATTATTGTTCAGACTGTATAATGAGTGTATAATGTGCTGTATAATAGGTTCATGAGTGCTTAGCTTGAAATAACATTTTTCAAATTATACTTGTACACACAATGGTGTTCTTATAAGCCATTGCTCTCTTTTTCTCTGTGCTGGCGACTCGACTTGTGAAGCTCTCTGGCTTAGTGCTCATATTTAAGCCTGCATTTTAGCTGACTGCCTTTCAAAAGCCCAGTTGGAGGGCTGAAAAGCATCTCACCCTCTTTTTTGTTTGGCTCAGTAGGAATTATTGGGGCAGTTCTCATCAAGGCGGCGGTTCACACAAACACGGAAAATAAAGGGTTACCTCTTATGGTGACAACCAGGGAGCAGTTTGGGGAAATACTATTGATCATAGTTTCAGGATTTAAAAAAAAAAAGTCTGAAAATCCTCCCGAGCACATAACCTGCTTCAGTGCCACAGTTGAACTGACACATCACTCTTTAATACCGCTAAGTGTTGCTCATTGTGGATGGATCCAACAAAAACCACAGGAGCGATTTCTTTCTAGAATCCATGTTGCAATAAATAAGCAGAACACGTATAAATACATTTAGAGGACAAAGATTATCTAGAATGTAGATTGTCATGTTATCCCGAATTACAGACAGAAAGCTGAGGGAGGAGGGGGCGTTGGGTAGATAACATTTAGCTTATCCCCGAAGTAGAATCTTAGTCTTGGCTAGCCAGCCGGCTCCACTTAATAACAGTTTAGGCTTGGTGTTTCCATGACGACCAATACTTGATTGCTTGCCCTAATCTTCTTTAATGTGGCTTAATGCTATTTGTATCTCTCAACATTCTACTTTAGTCTCTCTCTCTCTCTCTGTGTCTCTCTCTCTTAGTCAGTCAGTCAGCTCTCCATGCTGCAGTGCAGGATGAAGGATGTGATGCAACGTCACAGGGCCCGCAGGAAAGGGGGCATTTCCTGCTCGACTTTTGACGTTAAGATGGCTCCCAAACATTTAAATGCGCTTGTGGTGTCCAAGTAAAAAGCCTTTACAAATGATGCTGTTAAAACTATTTCTTGGCAGCAGTACATTTCTTCGTAGTGAACATGGAGAAGTTAGAAATAACCTGAAGAAACAGCAAAATGATCTCTTTTCTCTCTCCTCCATCTTTCACATGCTTCACCCACGGCCCATCTAACTCCCTGCATCTCTTGCTCTAGCTTCTTCTGTATGCCCAGACCTCACAGCTCCTTCGAGACTCCTGCAGTTCTGTAGTTACAGCTGTTTTCAGCCATGTCCACAAAGACGCCAACAGGACAAAGCCCTCATTGTACCAGGATAGAGCCTTCAAATGTACAGTATCGAGGTGACTTGGAGGAAGTTGGACAAAACTTCCTACTCCTCAGGACAGGACGACAACGTACCAAATATAGTAGATAGTATGATGAGATCAAATTGCTACATGCAATATTTCAGATGTTTTGCAATTAAATACAGACAGCAGCACCTCAAGGTATGATTAAAATGAAATTGAGCCTGCCAATCTTTGCAAGGACCTCAAGGTATGAATGCTGAGATATTAAATCAATACTTATATCTCTGAAAACACCCATCCAATCTCACAGACACCCTCTAGAACTGATGGATATGTACTTTTCATGCAAATCAATATCTTACCTTATTCAGGATACCACATAGAAAAAGAAATCACAATGGCATAATATCTGTAAAAGGCTCTATGACCGAATCCATCATATGCATAACTAAACAAGCCAGTACACAATCAGTACAAGAAGCATCTTCCATTGCAAATGCCTACGTCAATTTGTCAATTTGGAGGTAGATGGCATCCACATTATTCATATTTTTAAAGCTACTCAAATTCAAAGGTTTTTCACACTGTGATAAATGAGCCTCCTTCAAGCGGAGTAGGTCTTAGCTCGTTGGTGGTGAAAAATGTTCAATCCACCCACCAGATGCTGATGTAAGGAAATAAATGTATGGATGCACTGACCTTACATCACATAAGCTTTGACCTCTCTAAGTAATTGTAAGACAGAAGAAGACTTGCTTCATTGACTTATGTAGATGTGTCTTAGCTATAAATTAAAAAAAAAAAAAAAAGAAAGAAAAAGAAATGACACACAATTTATCTCCAAGTGTGAAGCATAAGGAACGCACTGAGCCTTTTCAGTGAGATATGAATTTCCTGAAGCCTTCCCATGATGTTTTGACCACGTATACTGCCTCTATGAATTGCCATTATCCAAACCATACAATAATCAGCATTTTATTTTACTGGTGCAGATGAACATTTCTTTTTTTTTTATCTATTCAACCATTAGCTCTGGTTTCCACAAAGCAGTGACAGATGTTAACATTTCTGAATTTTAGCATGATCTATGCTTTACTGTACCATGGAATGTCCACTTACTAGCTTTATTTGAGAGCTTTAATCCAGATCTCAGTCTTCATCAGCATCACACACCCAAGACCATCATTGGACTGAGACAGGGATGATGATGTCCTCACAGTATTTTACTGCATGTCAACATATGACTGAAGTTCCACCCTTGTCCTGTAAAGAAACCTAAGATGGAAAAGCCGAACTTTGAGTTTATTGTGTACTGAAAATTACTGTGGAACTGAGATAAAAAGATATATAGCACCATGTTATTCAAAACAACAACAACAACAAAAAACGTAATTCAAAGTGACAGAGAGTAATGGATTAAACTGGGTTAAATTCATGCACAATAAGTGTTTGACTCATGTCATTATTGGCAACAGCTCCATCAGGCATTTGGACTTGACAACATAACTGGGCAGACTTCATATAGACAGGCAGATATGGACATGCTCAAACCTACCATATGTTTTCATTCACTTGGGCGGTAATCATTTCCATTTCAACACAAGATTGAGTTTTCAAGGCAAATGACAGTATTGCACCAATGTACCACCCTGAAAACAAAACTATTATAAAATCAATAACTGAGAAACTAATTAATTAATGTGAATTTGCTACAGTATTTTAAAGATTGTACTGCACATAGCATTCTTCTCCTCTGCCCAGTGCCTTAGATAATAGAAATGTCTTTTCTGATATTACGGATTTCCCAAAACACTAACACAGACATATTCATTCTTTCTCTTGCATAGAAATTTCAAAATTAGGCAAGTAAGCAAGTCTGTACACCATTATGAACATCCAGTGTTCTGGTGAATTGTGATTATCACTAGCTGAGAAGATAGTTAGATCCCATAGACTATAGACCTCACTTGCTAGTGCACAGTAGGAAAATGTGTGATTTGAAGAAATGTCAGAAATACAGCAGAGTACCTCTGAGACCTCTTAAATCTAGACCAATTATATTACACATGGAGATCTCATAGTAACATTGTACAGATAAATAAATATTGCATGTAGAATATCAAGATCTGCCTTTGTTAGCATGACATTTATCACAGTGACTAGCTGTCATGTTGGACTGATGCATGGTGATGGGCTGCACATCAAAGGAAAGTCCAGCTTGCTCTGGATTGGTTGCCTTAATGTAGATCTAGTAAGTGACGCACATCATATCAATGTATAGTAACATACACAGAGACAGAAATTAAGTGCACGCCCAAAGGGTAGTCAGATGGGTGTTTGTTGCTCAACACACAAACGCACACACACGTTCAGGCAGCACCCCCATCCTCCACACACACACACACACACACACACACACACACACACACAGTGCAGCTGTGAGGTTGGCAGAAGTGGTAGCCCAGCTGGCTATGTGTGCATCTCAATGGCATACCGGGCTTCTGTTGAAATTATAGATGTGCCAACAGATGTTTGGCAGAGATGTTATGGCTGTGTGACACTGTACGCTTACTTGTGTGTGTATGCATGTTTCAGCGTGCACTTGTATGCACTCCTGCATTTGCTTGTGTGTATTTTCCAAATGTTGTGTTTGATTGTTCTTTGTTATGTGTGTGTGTGTGTGTGTGTGTGTGTGTATATATATATATATATAAATATAATTTGTGTTCACCTCTCCATGGGTTTGAGAGATAGTGCAAGTATGCGTGTGTGTTTAGCCCTTGGAGATGAATTAGAGGAATTAAGAATTTATGTGAGTGGTTGAACATGAGCAGCCGCCAGTGGTTCTTTTTGCAATATTGATACCACATTGTAACAGGAAGCAAATGAAGCCTTCGGCAGTATAACATAGAAGAGGGAACAAAATAAAGCTAAAAAAATGAGAAGGTGATTAGTTAAAAAAAAAAAAAAAGAAAGAAAGAAAAAAGAAGGAGAGCAGAGGCGGTGGAAAAGAGGTGAGGGAGAGTTTGACAGAAGGATTGAAAAAGATGAAAATGGATGGTTAAGTGGCACAAGGGAGTGGAGAAATGAAATCATAATGCAGAGGAAATTAGAGAGGCAAGTTATTGTTTTATTGTGTTTTTTTCTGCAGTATGACCGGTAAATCTTTGCTAATGTGCTGTTTTTTCAAGATGGCGCCACATGAGTGGCACCTTAGAGCAGCTCTGACAATTTTTCTTTGTTTTAGTCTTTTTTTTGTGTATTTCTCATGTGTCTTTCATCACTAGTCTCGGTCAATCGCACGCACTTATGGATGTACAACTGCTGAGACTAATGTTTTCCTTTTTACCCTTTTCCAGACTATCTAACGTCGGATGATTCCTTTAGCCACAGCTCCATTGTTTACACTCGGGAACAGCTGTTAGCACTGGAAATAAGGAGAAGGAGAAGGGGATGCAGAGCTGGGACGAAGTGCCGTAACATGAAACAACAGTACAAACTATCCATACTGTCTCCTTATGGGGAACGAGAGATCTCTCCCCAATAATGTGGAAGAGCTAACAGCGTTAACCAGACTACAGAGGGAGAACCGGGAGTGTAGTCTTGTGTGCTTCACGGAAACTTGGCTAAATGAACTCACGCTGGACTCGCATGTTGTTTTGAATGGATTTCAACTGCTGAGGGTGGACAGGAGAGTGATGGAGAGCAGTAAGAGGAAATGTGGGCACATTGCAATGTTTGTGAACAACAGATGGTGCAATCCAGGGCACATCACTGTAAAGGAGCAGCACTGCACGAGAAACATTGAGCTGCTAGCTGTTAGCATTAGGCCATAGCCATAATTTCTCACCTGATGAAGACCTTGGAGAGGATCTTACTGAACCACCTTTGTCACCTGATAAGCAGGGAGCAGGACCCCCTACAGTTCGCATATCAGCCAGGCAGTCATCTACCTGCTGCACAGATCTTTTCCCACCTGAGGAGCACTGAGAGCACTGTGAGGGTCATGTTTTTTGACTTCCCTGTGGTTTCAACACAATCATGTTATCAGTACTCAGTGTGAAGCTGGAAGGAGCTGGAGTAAACTGCCACCTGGCTGCATGGGCCATCAACTACCTCACCAACGGACCCCTGTATGTGAGGCTTCACAACTGCGTATCCAGTGTGGTAGTTTGCAGCACGGGGGCTCTGCAGGGAACAGTGCTCTCTCCTTTCCTCCTGGTCCTATATACATCGGACTTCAGACATAACACTGACAGCTGTCACATTCAGACATTCTCCGATGATCCCCGTGTATCACAGGGGAACAAATTGGAACACAGGGAGATCATCACCAGCTTTGTCAAATGATGTGAACTAAACCACCTACACATAAATGCCAACAAGACAAAGGAGCTGTGCCACAGACTACACAGGTGAACATCCAGGACTTGGACATTGAGATCGTGGGGGAGTACAAATACCTGGGTGTTCAACTCAACAACAGACTGGACTGGACTAACAACACAGATGTCAAAGTTGTCTCCACCTGCTACGAAGACTGAGGTCTGAGGTGTTGAGGACTATGTAGGACACACAAACATTTTATTTCTCTGTGGTGGCATCTTCAATTTTCTGTGCAGTGGTCTGCTGGGGCTGTGGAAGCTTTGAGAGGGACAGAAAAAGAGTGAACAAACTGGTCAGGAGAGCCGGCTCTGTCCTGGAGTGCCCTCTGGACACCATCGAGGAAGGGAGTGAGAGAGAGGTTAGCCAAGCTGATCAATTAGTGTCAACTCATTTCGCCTCGCATGAGATTGTAGAGGCCCTAAGCAGCACCTTCAGCAGCAGACTGCTGCATCCACTCTGTAAGAGGGAACGCTATTGCATGTCATTCATTTCAACTCTAGCACTGTTTCATGAAGCAATGTGTTAACATACATACTGTTTTTGCACTGGTGTGATTTTATGTTTCAACACCTTGCCATTACATCCATTCAATATCCTGTGCAATATTACATATTTTCTTCAATATTACATATTTTTTTTAAATCTTTTTTGTACGAAGTACCAATATACATATTTTTGTACATAGTATTTAGGGTTGCCACAAACGATTATTTTGATAGTCGACTAGTTGACTCAAATATAACAAAAGTGCATTTTGTGCTCAGTGCTCATAACTGTATTCAACTTTACTTCACTCTGACTCTATATAATCCAATCTACACAAAGCTCTTGTTCATGGCCAGGAAAGTTAGAATTTCTACATGTGCTGGAAAAAGGCTTGGTCTCTTTTTTTATGTGTTGTAAGGTTAATGAAATCATCGTCGTTAATGTTAACGTTTACAGCTATCAATATAAGTAAGTAGCTCAATGTTTACGTTAATGTTAGCAGCTAACTAGCCAATTAGCTTAGCGAGACGACTGTCCCTCTTCGTCGTCAGAAGTTGAACCAGCCACAACGACATGCTTCCTATTCAGACGCTCGCGCATCGCTGTCATACTGCCATGGAAGGCAAGTTCTGCCTTGCAGATTTTGCATTGCACATGCTTGTCTTTTGTTTTGTGAAAATGCCCCCAAACTTTAGAGCTCCGTTGCCGGGTAGCCATGATACTGGTCAGGCAGTCCAGTGACATCACCGATTACCACTACTGTGCATGTGTGTCAAGGACAGAAAGGCAGACAAGACAGCGGAGGGTACAGCGGCAGTTTTGAGAGAAAAACAAAACTTCAAAATAAATAAATAAATAAATGACGCATTGACTACAAAATTAGTTGTCGATGATTTTGATAGTCGACATAGTCGTGACTTGTCGACTAATCATGGCAGCCCTAATAGTGTTACATATCTGTTTACCTACTGTGCAATAGTTAAAAAAAAAACAAAAAAACAAAACAAAAAAAAACAAACAACCTGCACTTAAACCATGAGCAATTCTCAATCCATGTGCAATTTTCATTTTTTTCCCATTAGCAATTATTATTTTAAGACCCCCCGTATAGAATCTAAATATATATAGAGGTGCTTTTTTAATTTCTATTTAGCATTTTTTTATTCCCTTCTATGTCTCTTTTTGTATTCCTGATAATATTGCTGCTGCCTGTATCACCGTAATTTCCCTTACGCAACGCAGGATTAATAAAGTGTTATCATATAGATTGTCTGAGCAAGCAGCTTATTACTTATATTCAGGTTTTTTTTTGTTTTTTTTGTTACGCAGTGACCTCTAGTGGCCGTGACAGGCGCAAAGGAGGATGTCAGGTGATGTAATATAAAAAGCAAAAAAGGCAGGTCAGAAATGGATGGATGGGTCAAACAAATACAGGACTTTCACCGAGGAGCCTCTGTTCTTATCCCGTGTGAAACTGAGTCAGCGTTGACCTGGGGTTAGTAACTAATGTACTTATTTTAACCCAAACCACAATCTTTTCCTGAGCATAACCAAGTGGTTTCGGTGCCTAAACCTAACCAAACTGCAACTGTTTCAGAACATTAAATAGTAGTTAGTGGAAATAATCCAGTTTTATGAGTATTCATGTCTGTTGCTGGTACCCTCCAGAGATTATACTTTCTTATGGGAGTCACTGGGAAACAGCCGACTCTGTCATTTAGGAGCAGTTTCCTTTTTCTTTTCTTTTTTTTCCGGAAAGAGAAAAAGGGTTGCAAAAAGAGGAGAATGTGTATGGGTTAGACATAAATAAAGACTGAGCTATGGCAGGCATACAGGGAGGGAGTCACTGAAATGCCACGGCAGTAGAAGACTGAAAAAGGTAAATGCGAGAACCAAGAAACAGCTGCTTCCCATGGGGAAAATCTGATGGCAGCATGCACTATACTCTGGCTTTTAACTTGTAATTATTAAAACCTTTAGTCAGAACAATCATTATAGTACCAGACAACCCACTGGCCTCTCTCCTTATAATCAAATCAGCAGCACACTTTTCACCTCGCTGCTGTCAGTCACTTCCAGCAGGCACTGACAAAAATGACAGGCACGGTAAAGTGCAGAGGGAGGGAGGGGAGAAGCCCAGGAACAAAAAAAGAAAGAAAAAAAAAGGGAAGATTTGATAGAACATAAGAGAAAAAGGGAGGAGGAAAGAAAGACTGTACACTCAAAACGGAAGGATGGAGAGGTTGGAACAGACGCAGAGAGCATGTGGTGGTGGTGGTGGTGGTGGTGGTGGGGGGGGGATCGGAAATAACACGAGTGTGAAGGAAGACGAGAGAGCAAAGGAGGAGAAGCAACATCTGTAAGTGAAGCTGAAAAAATGAGTGCTGCTGTGGGAGTTTAAATGAGGTTTACGACACTTTGGGACAAGTGGGAATGTTGAACAGCAGAGGGCTGCAAGGGAATGCAAGAGAAACGGTGAGAGACCAAGCGAGAACGAGCGAGCCTGACGAAGACTCAGAGAGAGAGAGGGTGAACGAGAGGAGCCAAAGGAGATAGACACTATTGCCATAATTAAAGCTGAGGATGAGGTCACTGTCGGGGACATGGTGCGACTTTAATAGCCCAGAGATTTGGCTGGCGTCCCATCGGCCCTTTAACTCTGCATTAAGCTGATTACCCCCACATTTAACCAAAAATCACCGCCCACACTCGCTACTCGCCTAATATCACTTTAACTAAAACATTTTTAGGGGTGGGGTGGGGGCTTGAGGGAGAGAAAGAGAGCAAAGGGTGTAGCTTGAAATCCATTTCATCTGTGCGTTTTACCACACCAGTTGTAGCTGGGGGCTTTTGTGCATTTTTCAGTAACCCTTTTTTTTATCTGATACACTATTTATTTGTTTATTTTTTCCAGAGTGCTACAAGTGGACCACTTGAATTATACATATACTGAGCGCACATTGTTTCCTGAGGTGACTTGTTGAACCACTCTGTGGAGGGGTTAGATGCACGAGGGTTTAATACCAATAATTGCAGCTTTTGGTGAATGACTCATTGTTTTAATGCAGCGGTGGTTAACATCACAATCATCAAAATTATTCTCTGCTTGTCTGTTTAAAGCTGCAGATGAGTGCAGCTCAAAAGCGCACATGGACACACAATGCTCATTGTCTTTCTAATGCCCATCTCATCCGCTGGCCTAGGAGAGAACCTGTGACCCCAATCATCTTTATTAATCGAAGCAATTAGGAAATTGAAGTAGTGCTGCAGTTCATTTTCTAAACAACACATCAAATCCACAGTTCAGACATTATAGGATGTACCCAGTGTCTAACACGCTATCAGATTGTCTCAGTGTGCGAGAATGTGTTGAGACAGGTCTCAAACAAAGTTCATTTTCTCCTGATGTGTCTGTCTGAAAAATGCAATTTTAGTGTCGAAATGTTTGGAAAATATGTCATTTCTGAAAAATGGGTCCAATATTTACTGCAGTGACTAAAGGCGAAAGAATCTGTGCTCACATTCACTTGTGCCATTAGAGTGCGTAGACTCAGGACCTGCTGCTTGTCTCCTAAAGGGCCGGGTCAGTGCCAACAATCATGTGACACAGATACAGGAAATAACTTTAAGTACACCATATCATTTTTTTTTAGCTATTCAATATATTGACATTCATCAGTTATGTCTCTATGTAGTATTTTTCAGTGTTACTGGTGGGGTCTGCCATTCCCACATAGGATTCAAATTGCCTGAAAGCAATGCAGCGTTACGGTTTCATCTCATTAATAAAAGCCTCATTGTTCTCTGTTTACTGTGTCAAAGCTTTACAAAGTTACTGCTAATGCAAACCAAACAAATCCAACTGCTGTTCCTTGACACTCAAAAATATTAACTTTCACTGTGAAGCAGTCTTTGTTAGTGTTGATCACGATTGTTCCACAAAACAAGACGCGGTCATTTTTAGGTTCAGCTTTAAATATTGCAAGTGAGTGATGGAAGAAGGAGCTGCCACAGTGAGCTGTTGAATGCATGAAAAGTAACGAGTGACAGGCTGCACACATCCAACTCCTCAGAAAGGTAACACATTCTTTTTTTTTTTTTTTTTTTTTTTACCCTGTATTGTGCCCTGATGTTGTGTGGAAAACAATTCGTGTGCAGCATGAAATCAGACTGCAGCTGAATTTAATATTGACTGACTAAAACAACATGAGTTTGTTTGGCAGATACACCAGTTGCCTCTCTGTTGTATTTCTGACAAAGTAGCTGATCAACGAGTGTTTTCTGTAGCATCACACCACACCTGATGTTATCACAGTAACTACAGGGGTTGCCAAATTGACCGGGACTGAAATCTTAGGAATTACTGTAACTATAAGTCATTTTCATGGAAAAAATCTAAACATTTCCTAGTTGTAGCTTCTAAGATGTGAGCATTTGCTGATTTTCTTTGTCATCTATGGCAGTAAATTGAATGTGTGTGTGTGTGTGTGTATCTATATACAGACACACACACACACACACACACATACATATAAATATATATATATATATATTTTTACACAGACATCTGTTCAATGCAAACATGGCATTGTGGGATAATTAGCAAATGGAAGTGTACATGCTATGCACTCTACATTTTTTGTTCCATTGTAGAACATATATAGGACACCAAATAGAGCATGTCTTACAATGTTGAAAACATGGCGGAGGGAAAATATAGTGCAGTAAGTATCAAACAGTGGGTTGCATACTGATTTCATATACAACCTACAACTGCTGCTCAATCATACCAGACAGTTGCTGAGGCATGCTTTATATATAGTCTAAATGGGTGGGGGGTTGAGCTGACCCTGCATGTCACCTGCTTATACATGAATTTGTGCATGTGTGTGCATGATTGTGCCGTCGTGTTGTGACAGAGGCCCTGAGTATGTGGGCATCAGGCTTCCTTCCAGTACCCGACATATCTGGTGTTGCCACTTGGCTGAACCTGCAGAACCATCCCTGGTTAGATGCAAGCCCCTGGTCTCCCTCCCTCTCTCTCTCTTTGCAGCCACAGGATTAACATAGCAGGGTGGAAGCACTTCAGCTAAATCTCCCCTCCCCTGCAGCGCTCGTGCTGCTTGGACTGCTCTGGATCGAAGCTCACCACACAAAGAAGAGTCTTAGCACAAAGTGGTGTGTGAGAAACACATCTGGAGTGCTGGGTCATGAGCCACTTTCTCAACACGGGGAATGTGCAACAATGGCAGATCAGCTTTCATGGCGACAGCAGCATATCTGACATGTTGGCAACTTTCTAATAACACTCTCTTCCCCAGTGCCGCCAGGACTGCCATTTTGTCACGGTGGGCCTTACATTTCTGTGGGTTTTTTTCAGCTCTTTCAGGTTTAAGTTTGATATTTATTACTGTATGTTTTGTTATGTTTGGTGTTTTCTACGATGGTGGTTAATTTGAGATCGTATATTTAAGATAATTTTCACCTGCTTTCATCTCCCATGCTTTTTAAATGTAAAATAAAAACAAAAAGTATGTCTTGAAATGGCAAATTTGGACTCTTTTTCTTGCTTATACAACTAATGAGAAGAAACGTTTATTTATTTTGGACTATTTGAATGAGTTGTGATTACCATGAGTGATGATATGCTGCGTGCACCCTGTTCATTCACATGCAGTTTACCGTTATATCTAAACACATTCCTTGTCTATGTCCCTTTTCCCCGTTTCTTCCTGATCCTTTCATATCTGTCCTGACTTCAAAGCGGTGGGCTGCAGCGTTACCTGATGCTAATAGTCCACATGAAAGAGAATCTGTATGAGGTGTGAGCGTCGGGGACTGATGGAGCCTCTTGGGGGGACCCCCATCTATTCTCCATCAAGGTAGACATTCTATTCCCCAGCTTCTAGTTAGTGGTGACTTCTAAAAGACCTTCAGAGATACTGGGAGAGGTAACGTGCATACACTGGTGAACTACAGACCTTTTAAACATGAGCCACAGGAAAGTTAAGGCCAGTTCAAAGGAATTCATGCTGTCTGTGCCCTGATATATTACTTGGATGCGGTTTGGGTTGAGTGGGTTTACAAATATGTAGAAGAGAGCTTTAGTATTAGAGCCTCGTCCAGTCAACGAGAGCTGCATCACTCCTCTGGGACCATGGGAATATTATAATTCGGTACTACTCTTGCAGTGATCCACTAGTTAGCCCAGTGATACATCATCCTGCCAGACATATGGGTGTTGAGGGTGAAACCGGCTGCAGACGTACTCTGAGGAGACAGGACCTTATTAGCACGAAGATAACCGCAATGTGCAGGGACTTATCAAACCAAACATATACAGTATGGTCTTACTGGACATTAAGACGTAGAAGCTGGAGTGGCCTTCTCATTATCATACCACAGAGCCAGGGCAGCGTTTTTAACCAAGGTCCACCTGCTGTGGCATTGTGGAAAGATAATATTCATCCCTAGCAGCTTCAAGTGGATCCACTGACACCGTAAGTCTTTAAGGTGTGTTCAGACAAAAACGAAAGGAAGTTTCTCCCCGTGTGATTTACACAAATGTGACTGCAGCACCGTTTGATTATTCGCCCTGAACAGCAAACGTTCTGCACCAACTGCACAGACATTAGCTGCAAGCTAGCTAGTAACTGACACACCAAGGATGGCTGTAGGGGCAATGTGCCTGTGCGATTTTGCTCAGCTCAGCCACTGACTGATCCAGTTCTTTTTATTTCCCTCAAGATTCTTCTTCTTTTTTCTTCCAATATCTGTGCATTTATGAAGCAGATTTCATAAAGCCCAAGCATATGCCAATAATAATTTCACTTTAATAACTCTACTACTTTACTCTTATACCAATGTGTCTCTAAGTATTGTATGTGGCAATAATGGGGGGATCATGGTATGTCTTGTGGCGAAGGCCCTCGAAAATGAATTCCGTGCTTTCTGTCATTTTACATTTTAAAATTTTGACATTAAGTGACATTACCCAAGACCTGAAAACAGACTTTGATGTGGAGCTAATCTTTAACAAGAACCACATAACCACTGCAGTGCTTGAGACTTCAGATTTTTTTTTTTTTTTTTATTTTTGTTGCTGTTGTTTTATCTTAATATTATTTGAATAACTAACTAGCCAAACACTGAAAATACAGCCGCCTCACTGCCAAGGCAGGTGCTGACGCAGTCTTCAGAAACTGTGTGAAAGCACCTGGAAAAAAGCAGCATGGGCCACCTTGCCATGAAAAAAGCAACCCACCAATCCAGCAAACAAACAAAAAAGGCAGTGTGGTGTTTGAAAAAAGTCTCAAACTGTGGCATTCACAGTCAGGAGGATCTGTTACTCAGGCTACCAAGGTGACACCGGCGTGCTGGTTGCGATGGAAACCAAGTGCTCATTGACTTTATAGCTGCTGCCATCCTCAGCGCAGTGAAAAGTTTTCAGATGGACTGCAGAAAGAGTGAACGCTGTCCTTATTTGAGAAGTCAACTAACACCCTGCTGATATAAGTTGGATATGTTTCCCCACACATTGTCATATGTTTCATTATTTTATTGTTTGGTCATGTGACTACTGGTTCATGTGAGCCAAACATAGTAGGGAAATCCTAGCTATTTATCTACACTATTATGTACAGCCCAATATCCACAGTGACAATTGAGATTTGCTTTAAGCTCTCATTCCTAAAAACAAACCTTGCATTTTAATAGTTATTTAAAGAGCTCAGTGACATTCACCTTCACCCCTTGTGTTTCAGTGGCTTTTAGCTGCTGCACTATGAAACGCATCAGGCTACTGTCAAGGTCGCAAATGATGAAGACGGGCTGGAAAATGTTTGATTTCACATCAGTGCAATAACATCTAACCATTCCGAGTGATGTTTCATTCAAGCCAGTGCAGGGCACTCCATGCAGAGAATTCTAACAGTAAGCCATGTTTTAGGATGGGAAAAGGGGTATGAGGCCAAACTTTGTGCAAAGCAGTAAAAAGTTTGTTGTTTTCACAGCTTTCTCCTGCGTAGCTGTGGTTCTGAGGTTTGATTTGATTCTTAAAAGCGCTGTGGCTGCCTAAACCTCCTTTTCATTTGACTCTAGTCATTTGGAACATTTTCTCATTCAAACCGGGGCTTTGATTAAAAACAAAGGGCTGCTTATCTCAAAGGGCTGGGTTTCTTCCCCCAGCCTTTGAAAACAGCTCGCAGCAAATTATGGAAAATAAGTGTACAAAAGCTTCTTGTGCATATGCAGGTCAGCTTGCTTCAAAACGCTGCCCTACAATGTGGCAAACAACAAAGTGCTGTGATGCATGTGGGCACGACAAATAGCACTGATCTGTGTCTATGCTCTGTTTTTGTGTTTCTTTTCCCTCTGCCTCGTTTCCTGGCTTTACTTTAACATCAATCAGTTGCAGATGGAGAAACTAATAATTTCCGACAACTATTGATAGATGGCTAATCTCTAAGGAAAGCGGACCTCTTGCAGGCGGCGTCAATGATACCAGCTTTTTCATGTTCCAAATTAATTCCTGAACGTAATAACTGGAGGCAGTTTGGAGAAAAGGGGATTTCATTTATAATTAACCAACACTCCTTTAGATGATGTCTAAACGACTCAAAGCTTTTGCCTATGAAGTTCTAACCTCTGGACAATCACATGGGGAAAAAAAAGGAAACGTGATGAAAATGTGGATGAGTATTTTCCCAATGTATAATCATCCTACTCCTCCTTTATTTCAATGCTTTGTCTTTTATTCTGTTCTCAGAACTGTGCTGAAAATAAAAGTGCTCTCTCCTTGTCGTGGTTCTAATCACGAGTTCATGTTATCATTCCATTTCTCATCTGTGGAGGCAATTTATATGGTGTCACACGATTGCACCCCAATTTCAGCTCATTCAAATGTTAGTCTTACGACACGTACTCTCTTGCAAAGGAGCTGTGGAGGAGTGCTCCTAATGGAATTTAAATCAAGCCACGTTCCAAGCCTAATTCAGAATATCAGGAGGATCAGTTTGAGATAATGACAGCCAGCGGTTTCTGTCCACAGTGCTAAGCAGAATTTGTTGCCCTCTGTTAAAATACCTGTTTCTTAGGGCCCAGTTGCTGGAGTTTGGCATTACATTGCATCCAATTGCATCATGTTGAACCTCTTTGAAGTTCCAGTGGCACTTCTTACCCCCTTATTCAGGCTCGGCTTCCACTCCTTTGACCCACATAAAAAGACAATCGCAAAGAAAAAAGCTACACGAGTACGTGATGCTGTTGCAATGAGTCTGTTGCAGTGTCACACTCAAGAAAGAGCCAATGTCACTCTCTATCAAGCACCTGTTTGTGGGTCGTCTTTGACGGATAAAGCAGAGTTGGTTTATAGTCATGTTCTTAAAGGGCTGGACTCAGATCTGAGACCCTTCCCTCCTCTTATCTGTCAGTTATTAACTCCACACTCACATCAGGATCCACGAGGATTCACTTTAGATGCTGTCTGTCTCGCTCTCTCTGTTGTTCTGTCTTGCTCTCTCTAGTCACTTGTTTATCTTGCTCCATACATCATTTGATCTTTCCTTCCTCCCCTATTGCGCCCCCCTGTCCATGTATTTAATTTAGCAACTTTTCCCTCCAATCGTTCCCCTTTCAGCCAAGTTTTCTGTAAGTCCTTCCCCCCATTTCTGCTCCTTATCCTTCCTCTGTCGCTGCTTCCCTATCGCTCGCTCTGCGCACGTCCTCATGCTGTCTCACTCGGCAGAGCGAGACATTGTGTGCAGACGCTGCCAGTCTCCAAAGAGTGAAGCCGGCTAATGCATAGCAAACACTAACCAGCCAAGCCAGGCATGCATAACACAAAAGGATGGTCTCCCGTTTTTGTGCTGTGGCCAATACACTCAGGCATTAACACCCTCCTTCCCTGCCATACATTCCAATAAGCCCCAGGTAGTTTGTACAGCTCAGGCTGCTGACACACGTATTCACTCAGAACCCAAATTATCGGCTTTCTCGCCAGGCGCCTTAATCACCCACAGGGACCTGTAAGCCAGAGTGAAGGATAGCATGAAAGAAACCTCTGACTCTCTCTCAATATCGCTCTCTTTTTCACTGTTATCTTCTATTTGCCCTTAAAGTCATTTCATATTCAATCAGAGGGAACTGAGGAGGCATTTCATGCCGTTGAGCATGCGGGTCATTTGTAAAAGCTAATAGACACTAAGTGAAAAAGAAGTGAGGCTGCTCTGTGAGTTTGCCAACATTTGGTGAGTCCCGGAGCTTACGAATGTGCCCCTGAAGTTGTAAATGAACAAGTCACTCAGCAGCTCTGTGAGAAAATACGTTAGGCTGTTAGGCTAACATTGCTAATACCCTTCGGTGGCTTCAATATTGACAGTTAGCCGAACACTGAATATATCAACATGCAAACTCAATCTAGAAGTTTCTTCAAACCAAATTTCCTTGGTATTCTTATCCGTGCTGATGGCAGGTCAAAAACTGGTACAACCTTTGACAAAACATTAATAAACTCCCACATGAAGTCATCAAACGAGTGGCTGCGGTGGAACATAGAAAACACCTAACAATAGGCAATCGCGACATACCAGAGAGGTATATCATAAAAAGCCTGGTGGCCTATCAATAACGAAACTGTTATTAGGAAATGCGCAATAACAGGCTGATTTTCAAAGGGAAAAAATGGTTTAACTATAACATCAATAATTCACCACAAGAAAAAAGGAGAGGAAAAAGTAAAAAGCTCCTTGCTATTACAGTCAATGGTCTTATCCGTCATCCTTGAGTACAAGGAGTGCCATTTGTTTCTCCTGTGGCACACAAATGCTTGATCTACTTGAGCTGGCATCCATCACAGCAAGCTGCCAGTCTTAAATAGGCTTTTGCATTATGACAAGGGTAATGCTCACATCCAATGAGAGGTGTTCAACCTAAGACAGGGGCACCCTCAGTGCGATGCATAACACATGTTCACATATGGAGGGATAAAACATAGGCTCGTGGAGGAGTCAAAGAAAGTCTGTCACTGGTGACATAGGCACACTATAAGTAAGTGATACAGCAAATTGTTCCATTTCAGAGTTAGCGAGAGACAGAGAGAGAGAGAGAGAGAGAGAGAGAGAGAGAGAGAGACCTAGAGGCTGTTAAATTGCCCATTTCATTATTGATAAGCATCACAGGCAGAAGTCAGTCTTCCCATTTGATTGACAGCTGAGTCTCAGCCACTGATTTTCCACATGAGAGAGGTAGGCGAGTCAAGCAATGAGGGATGTGATGGTCCAATTTCACTTCAAATGGAGCCATAGGTGCTAGAAGACAGGTAGAGTGAATGCATATCAATGTACCTTTCATAATGCAAGTAATTCAAAGTAATGAAAGCTAAATGACAGATTCTGCTTTGCATAATGCTAAGATGTTTTGGGGGGTGAAATTTATATTGGACGCAGTGGAACGAAAAACACATCCAATGCAATCTCAATGGAACTATTCTATTAAGACGCAATCAGATGTAAACCAAAGCATATTAATAAATAATAAAGATAAATAATTACGCCTCTGTGATTTCACTGAACACTTTTATTTCCCGCTTTGCAATTATGAACAGTGTCAGCCTGTAAGTGGTTTTCTTCAAAAGAAAAAGACCTGTTTTCCAGCCCATATGGCGTGAGAATGAATATGAAGTTATTCAAACTCCCACACACAGATGAATACATATTAGCCAGTGAAGAGTAAACATATGAGTATAAACTTAGTTGAGATTTTGTAGCAAAATTCAAGAGCTTCTGGGTTTCATTGTGGTCCTCAATAATGCATCATCTAATAATGATATTTCCACACAGATATTTCAAGAGGCTATCCCTACAGGATATTCATCTGGAGCTTCAATGCACTGGAAAACTGCATATACTACAAGTCTCAAATACAAGTTTATATTCATAGAGTTCAGGGTCTGGTAAGAACAAATAGAAGCCAGTCTCTGATAAAAGCCTGCCAAACTAGACTTAGAGTCTACAGCCACACGACTGACTCTGAGAGGTTGTATTGAAGCACAGTGAAGCATGATACTAACATTTTCACAATGACAATGTCAACATGCTGCTTTTTAGCTGGTATAATACCATGTTAACCATCTTAGTGTTGCCTGTTAGCATGTTAACATTTGCCAAAACACAACTGAGGTTGTTGGGAATCTCATTAGTTTGAAAGATATTTGGTCATAAACCAAAGTATTGGACTAATTAAAGTTTGACTTGATGATGACATGCAGGGTCAACTGCATTGGATGGATTTTGCCAATCCAGTTTTTCATTCCAAACCACAAATGCTACCTTCGTGACTGCACTAAAGGGAATGTCAGGGGATCATCAGTGTCAGCAGGATTCATCCTCTGGTGACCAGGAATGTCTGTATAAAATTCTATTAAAATCAATATAATAGTTGGTGAGATATTTCAGTCTTGACCATAGTAGTGATCCGACCAACCTACATTTCTATCTACAGCATCATGCCATGTGGTTCAATTAGTTGATGGAGCTGGAATTACCTGTACTCTTCAACATAATGTGTATTTCAACATCACTAATTACACCATAACACCTGTGGGCTGATGCACAACCTTGGACACATCATCAGCGTTGTTTCCTGGAGTCACTGGGTGTTTCGGGTCTTACAACAGACACCCTCCTCGCAGGCGACCCGACTGAGGCTGATCAGACCCCAGCCTGTGTCCAAGTGGCATGCTGTTCTACTGCCCCCACTGGTCACCCCTCTTCAACCAGAACCATCTGGAGGCTTTTTCTGCTGCCTCCATGTTGTTGCTTATGGCTCTTCTTCGGTTGGCACCTGTTATGCCCAGTTGGCCGTAGATCTTGTTCAGGGAGTGACTAGCGAATCCCCGACTGCCCACCTTCACTGGCATACACCTGGTCCTTCACCCGTTCCTCCAGCAATCTTCCACCAGCTCCTGGTACTTCTCCCTCCTCCATCCTCTCCTCCCAAGGAACCCTTAGCTCCAGCAAGATGAGTTGTTTTGTGGCCTCTGAGACCACGATGATGTCAGGTCTCAAACTGGACTGAGTGATGTGTGGTGGAATTTTCAGCTGCCTCTCCAGGTCAGCTGTCACCACCCAGTCTTGGGCCACAGAGACCAAACCAACAGTATAGTTCTTTGATGTTTTCTCCGGCCTTTGTCCTTCCTTGACAAAGTAAATGGCCTTTGCTGCGGCTTGGGTGTATCGGCTTCCCTTGATCCCCTTGCTGATTGCTTTAGCGATGGATTCGAGGACCTGGTCGTGCCTCTATCGATACCGGCCCTCATCCAGCGCCTTGGAGCAGCTGCTCAGTATGTGTTCCAGTGTCCTTATTTTGGAACACAGGAGGCATGAAGGTGTTTCAATTTTGCCCCATCTGCACAGGTTGGATGGACTTGGGAGGAAATCATAGACCCCCTGAATTAAGAACTTGATCCTCTGGGGGTTCCACTTCCAGATATCCTTCCAGGTGACACTCCGCTCCATCGCCTGCTCCCACTTCATCCGTGCGCCCTGCTGCCCCATGGCCACTACTCTGCTGGTCTGCTCCCCCTCGACTGAAGCTCGCACCTCCTCCTGCACCAGCCTCTGCCTTTCCCTCCTGCTGGCAGTGTCGCATTGGGTCGCTGTTAGGCTCCCAAGTCCGGCTCTGCCTTGCACCACTGTTCCAAGGATGGCCTTGTGCTTCAGTCGAATTTCAGCTTGCTGGACTGCCTCGGCTGCCCTCCACTTCCTCCCTGTCCTCACAACAATCCTTGCCCTGGACACTTTGGCATCTCTAGATCCAAGGTACTGCAGATGTTCCTGCCACGATGCATTCCTCCCTGACTGGGAGCCTGAGCTTGTTGGTGTTCCCATACAGTGCGATGTTACTAAGGCTGCGTGGCAATCTCAGCCATCTGCGTAGATAGCTGCTCACCCTTTGCTCGAAGCCTTCCATCACAGTCATGGGGACCTCGTAGATGAGCAGAGGCCAGAGGATTCTTGGGAGGATTCCATGCTGATAGACCCAGGCCTTGAATCTTCCAGGGAGCCCAGACTTGTCCACTGTTCTCAACCAGCCCTCCAGTTCTGCACTGGTTGCCTTGATTGAATCTCTGTCATTCAGACTGCAGTTGAAGACCTTCCCCAGACTTTTCACTGACTTCTCAGTGACAGACGGCATCTGGTCTTCTCCAGCCGGAAGCGGAACCAAGGACCTGGACTTTGCAGGTTTGAAACTCATGTGTGCACCTGTTATGAGCCTCTCCAACCCCTGGAGGATCCACGTAGCTCCCGGTACAGCTGTTGTTGTCACTGTAAGGTCGTCCATGAAGGCTCTGATGGGAGGTTGTCTTACTCCAGACTTGTTGAGGGGGCCTCTGTATTCTATTTCAGCTGCCTTGACCAGCATGTTCATTGCTAGCGCGAAGAGGGTCACTGAGATGTTGCAACCAGTGATTATGCCCACTTCCAGCTGGTGCCAGTGGAGACTCTCAAGCTGAACTTGCTGTAGTAGTCCAGGATGAGGTCTTTCACCTTCTGGGGGACATGGTGTTTCTCCAGTGCGACCTCCACCAGCTTGTGGGGTACCTAGCCATAGGCGTTGGTGAGATTCAGCCATAGCTCAACATATGCGACAGATGTTTGGCATTAAAGCTGCCATGAAATTGGAAACTTTCTGCATTTCAGTGGTAACTTAAGCTGCACTAGTAGGGGTAACTAAAACTTCAACTGATAAACATTTCTTTTGACAGTTCTGCTTTTCTGTCCATCTGATCAGATCCCTCCATTATCAATATCCCATTGATCCCTCCCTGTCCCATTTCACATCACATTAGAGAAGTTACGTTACTTTTCATGGGGCCTTTAAAAGGCTGGAATGGGAATGATTATGCCTTTAGCCCAACTGGAAGGCTTTCAATGTGAAAAATCTGTGCAGAAAAATAGGATGGATAGCAGCTTAACACACACTGAACAGAAACAAATGGCAAAAAGAACAGACTAGAATTAATTAATGGGTAAAAATTATATTTGCTAAAAAGAGAACTCTAACTTGCACTGATGGAATTAGTGGTAAACATGAAGGAATTGCAATTGTTGAATTTGCAACACCATCAACAGCATACTGGGAAATGTCTAACTACCACATGATAAGATGTACTCATAAAAACAGGGAAATACATGGCCTGTTTTTTGATGGAAGCTTGTGTCCAATTCAAATGAAATAATTTACAGTTTATAGTGAGGCAGTCATGATGAACTCAAGTGAGGCTCTTTTTAAACTACTCCTCATCCACATTTCTTTAGCACCCACTACCACTACAAGAGCCAAGCAATGGCTTCATTGGACTGCGTCCTCTCCGCCTTTCTTGTCCTGGCATGTTCACAGTGGTGGCCGGGCACCAGGCAGGCTTTATCTGCCTCCATGTGGAGCACACTGCCTCTGGCATAGAAGATCCGCCGGCATGTGTGGACTGCCAAGCCGTTCCTGTAATTTGGTGTAAACACCAGCAAGAGCTCTGTCAAGGCCGTCCTTTAGTGGATGTGGATGATTACAGATGTGACGAGCATGGCAGGTTTCTCTCCCGAGCCCTGTCCACCTGACCCTGAACCTGACCCACAGCTGCTTCTAACAGTGAGGGATGGGATAACAATGCTTTGGATCTCACTGACCAGGTGAACTATGCCATCAAGCAGGAAATATCTCACTTAAAAGCCAAGTTATCTGAAGGAAATTCAAAATCTTTTCAATAATAGATATCAAATAAGTGTTTCCATACTGTCTCTACTTATAAATTCAGCCAAGGCAAACTGTGTGTATAAGCCAGCAAGTCTGCTTATTCAGACAGATGGGTCCACTGAAATTATGGTAATGTGCTTACTAGTTAATATTAACAAAGAGGGATGAATAAACTGAGAAAATTGACCATGTAAATTTACACAATAATGTTGACTCAAATTTTTCTTTTTTGGTTAGGATTACAGTAAAAGTAGCTTGTGGGAAAATGTATTAGTGAAAGAACATGCAGTAGACTGCACAACAGGTTGAGATGACCCCACCAGATGTTTTTTGCTTGCTTGTCTTTTCCCCTGGAGGAAACACTGAAACGCACATCAGAACACAAACACACAGATAGGAAGTGAGAGACAAGATCAATAAGAAGTGTGCAGCAGGTAAAGAGATTCACGCTGCCAACATGGAACCTGGAAAAATAAGCTTTATGAGATTACCATATGCTTTGATTGCACTGCTGAAGTCACCTGGGTGATGGAATTCAAAACGGTTCACATGACAGAGGTTCAGAAAAAAAAAAAAAAAAAAAAAAAAACTCACTCTTTAAACTGCATGTGTTAGATGTTACATATGAAGTGCAAGCAGATCATGCTTTGTGCTTAAGTGCCATTCTTAAAAGGTAAATTACCCATTCATTTGTTTACAGACGCTTACAATATACGTTTGACATATCTGTATGTTAGTGCATCAGGATGCAATGTTTTATAATCTCACTTTACCAGACCCAAAGTGTAGTGCCCTGTTGTTAGCTCAGGAGTGGCTGGAGAGACATTGTTTTAATGGAACTAAAGTACAGTGGTTCTCACTAATGTATGGAAATGGTTGTCAACAGGCTTTCAGCTGCTGCACCACAATTAGAGCTCTGTCACTAGTCAGCGGATGGCTAGCTTCCCATCGCACTGAATTACAATGCTGTCAAGTGTCTCATATCACTTATGAGGTTGGCAGCACATATCTGTTCCCAAAATATCAGGGCTGGTACTGACACCGAACAGTTAATGCACACTGCATATTCAAAAGTCTGTCATCATTGACTAGCAGTGAGCTGAGTGCATGTCCATAAATTTGCCTCAGTGTGCAACAAAACCAACTTAGACACAGAGAGCAGAGTAATGTAACTCTCCTCACTGTTTTTTAAAGCATCCGTAAGGATGTCCACATAAAGACCGGCTAACAAGTGTTAGTTTTAATAAAGCCATAACCATAGCTCATTAACAGCAGCGTGAGATTGCTGGCTCCTTCGAAACATGCCTTTTAATGACCCCCGTGGGACAGATCATCTGAATATGCAACAGTGATCTTTTTATGTAGAATAGCACAGTCTCTAGGGCTTACAGTGAATTGGTAACAACCACGCATGCACCTTCAAAACCCTCTCAGCACACATGCACGCACGCGCACAAACACACACACACGCATGCGTTCACACACACATACACACACACAGCATTGCCATGGAACACTTATTGCAAAATTGCTAGACAACTGGATGGCTAACAAAGAAGGGTCTCCATGGAAACAAATCTACTCTGGAATGTCATTTCCTTTAGCAGTAGCTTGTATTTTTGACAATGTTACCCTCGAAGTACATTCTTTGTTCCATTGAAATTCATTTATTTATCTGTTTATAGCTTTTCTTACACACTGGCTACTAATAATTAATATAAAGATAATCAGTGGTTACATTAGGTTACATTTGGGTCACTTCTTCCACGGCGTTATGAATAAGGTGGAAATCAAGGTTCCTAAACATCAGACCTTTGTGTGTTTAATAATAGATGCCAATGACAAGTGTACACTGGCAGTAGGTAGACGATTAGATGCTTCTTTCTCACACATTTACGGAGGTGGACGAATCCAGTGCCACGGTGTAAATACACACACTCGCACTCAAATCTCTCTCTCCCCTCTTTATTCTTCTACCTAGACAAACCTGTTAACTTGTTATAGGGGCCTGCTTGTGCACAGTTCTGACATGAAAGAGTGCTTAATACAACTGTGTGATGCCAGTTTGGCATGCTTTTTTTGGCTTGGCTCCCTCTGCAAAAAACCTTTGGAAAAGAAGTGAAATGGCGCATATCTCCTGTGCACAGAGGTATATAGAGGGAGTACAGACAGCCAACGTGTAGGTGTTAGTGAGTGTTCAACTCGACGCGTATCTCAAAATTCACCACAAAGACTTACTTTAATGCTCCTAGTTCTTATTGATCACCCTTTCTTGTTATGCCAAGGACCAAGGCAAAGAAAGTGGAAAAGCTCGACAGCGAAACGAAGTTACACATTCTCAGAAGAGAACAAAATATGTTGAGGCTGGATGAAGAGAAAGAATTTCACCATCTTTATATAGTTTGCAGTCCATTCAGCTCTCTATTTCAGCACTGCAAATACATTACATCAACTGTGATATCGTAAATGCCAAGGACACATGCAGCTCCTGTTGACCTCCTGCACAATATGCAGAATATACTGTAAATCAAATCAAAGCACATCTGTCAGAGTCATTAGCAAAAGGTATGTCCTCAATGAAAGGCTTTCACATGCTCATGAAAGAATCCTTTCTCCTGCCATGCACTACCTTACAGGTCTGCTGAGGATCGTTCTGCATAAATTTGGACGCGTGTGAAAGAAGAAGGAATGTTGCCAGGGAGTCTCACTGATAATTGAGTCGAACTAATTCCGTGAGTGCTTTAGGATAAAGGGAATTTAATTACATAATTGGGTTCTTTTCTTTTTTCACATTAATGGTTAGCATCGGATTGTGATTTGTTTCTTCTGCTCTGCTGTAAAAATAAAGCCTGTAAGAGTTTGTGGTTGTCTATGACAATGTGTTTTTCTGTGCTGTATGTGTATGTAAACAGTGAATTTATTTCGTTTTTGGCTGCTGCACGTGAGACAGCCATGACAAATGGTGACAAAGATCCATCTCAGCTATCAATCGGTCTGTCCATTTTGCAGATATATGCTAATGACATCCATCTGTGTCTCTGTATGTGTTAGAAAAAGTTCTCGAGATGATTTGGTGAAATCGTAGGCGATTTGGCTGCTTGTTAGTGTCTCATTCTGCTACTTCAGTAAGCATAATTAGCATGTCTTATTAGCTTCACTCTGTAGATTCAGTTTGAAAGGTGGCCAATAATGATTAGGGTTCATTTGTGCCATTGTGCAACCGCTGTGTCTAAAACAATATTGTGAAATCAGACTGCAGGTTTCTGTCTTTATCCTTTGTCATTAGGAAACAACATTTGAATGTGAGAAAGCAACAGAGAATTCAATATCCATAAAGAACAAAATCTAAAAACATGGCAACTTGTTGAGCAGCATTTGTGAGGCAAATTCTTCACAATATGATGTCCAGCATATTTTATGAAGTGTATCTAACAAATTGTTCTTTCGTCCAAAATGCTGAACAATTATCACAACACAACCAAATAAACACACTTCAAGTAGCACAGCAAGTGCAACATTTCACATTTAATTGCTTATATTGTGTATTGTCACCGTGTTTAAGATATGTTTTTCAAAGTAGGAGGAATAATCTAGAATAAATCATTTTTTAGCCATGCTAGGAACATTGCTTTGACTTCGAGGATCCCCTGACTTTCTCTCTAGGACCACGATGAGGTTTAGATTTGTTGTATTTATTGTATAATTTTGAAAAGTATGCACATGATTGCCATGAAATTTGAGATGGTGATTCAAATTCCCTTCAGGATGAATTGTAATAACTCTGATGATCCTTTTACTTTTCATTACTTGAAAATTTTTATTTGCCTAATACTTCAGTTGATGACCAAATACCTCCCAAACTAATGAAATTCTTGTCATTCTCAGCTGCAGTTCATTTCTAGTGCTTATTAGCAAATATAGGCAGACCAATAAGCTACATTAATATGGCAAACACAGTAAATATTATATCTTCTAAATGCATGTTAGCATTGTCATTATTAGGATGTGACTGACCTTAATCCAACCTCACAGAACCGCTAGCATGGCTGTAGATGCTCGATGTTGTTAAATGCACATGAAATGTAACAGAAGGATATTCCAGTGACTATTTATGCACCACTTGCTGATGACAGACTATTAAACTTTTCTTTACAGAGTTTCTCAAAGAATCAAGTCAACCAACTAATAATCAACTTCCTTACTTGTTTAACTTTTAAAGGGACTTGTCTTTAAATGTTGTTTTCCTGCTGTCCCTGTTAACTTTCTTTTTCCCTTTGGAAAAGATTAATTTCATTATCTCTAATTAGCACCATCTGATAGTGTTGTGATCTGTTTTTAATGAGATCAGCCTCGTTCATGTAACAATCACTTTGCAGAAGTGCTCGGAGGGATAATTGAGAGATGGAAAATACATTTAAGGGTAGGAAACATCTTTCTATAAGATGATAAAAGGTAGGAAATACATGACTGCAAGAGTCTAATCAGGTGCGTAATATTTCAAATTCTGCGTTGGCACACACTTGACATCATTGAAACAGCATGAGAAGTGACTGTTAAGATGAGATGGACTTGGTTGTTATTTATCAATATGCATATTGTGGCTAAATCCCTTTAATGTACTGTAAATGTAAAAAAAGCACGTCTAAGTCTCTGCAGTGGTCATTAATTTGGTCTTTTCTGAGCAAATTTGCTAAGCTTTTAATGCCACTTCTATCAGGGCAAAGCTACACATTTGATATTAATGCATAAGTTGAATGAGGAAACAATTTAATCCAGAACCAAAGCGTTTAACGCTCACTAATGTCAAAGCTAATCCAGAAATCCAAAGTTTATCCCAAAACCCACATGTAAGCAATCCTGGTGGTGGTATCCCCATTCCACAGTTGCACACCATGAAAACACATATACGATTAAAAGTGAGAGAGGAATTGCGTGCTATAGATATTTAGCTGTAATTCATCTGAAATCACTTTGACTACTTCTAAGTGTATCTAATATTTTAATACTATGTCTCTTAATTGTGTGAATCTGACACAGCATGTAGAAAATAATCTAGATTCCGCTCCATGCACATCTGTTTCTGCTCTGCACCGGATATATGATTTCATTTTTATTTAGCAAAGCAATTTAGCACCATGAAAGCAAATATGTAGCAAAACCATGTGTATAATAGAATCACATTCCAAGAGTAATGAAAGTCTAATATCAAGTGCAGTAATATGGAAGTGAAGGTCTTCGTGACATGCCGAAAGGGTTACAGGCCGTGCGGAAACAGCACAATTAAATAAGAATGCCAACTTAACCTCCTGACAGCCAAGTTTGCTTAAAGCAGGGAACAGAGTAAGGAGAAAAAATAAAGAAACATCTAGAAAAGAGTGAGAACAGAGCATTCCTGCCACAGTCGGAGCAAAGGCAAAGTCAATATCCTAATGTAAAAGGCAGAGATTGTTCCCTGCTCTTTGCCTCTTCCCCTGCTAAACTTGAAGAGGAAACTGTTTGGAGTGGGATTGAAATAACAAATGTCATTAAATGAGGTTGGGCAACTGCAACTGTTCAGTGAATAGTAGGCCTGCTGCCTGTGGAAGATAAGCAAATGGGAGACTCTGTTTTGAAGACGACTGATGGTCCAGACTGAGCCGGCAGCACGGTCACTGGGGAAACTGTCTTCACTCACTTTGTGCCCAATTGTTTCCCAGTCCCCCCCATTAAATGCCAGAAATGGTTGACATAAATCCACCATTCATAAGCTGATAATGGATACCCATTATACAGTGGGGGTTTTCATTTAAAAAACACACAATAAGTTCAGCTTTAGGCCACACCCCTGTCATTCACATGCAAACTATCCCAGGTTTGACACCAATTTGGTGAAGGGCTGAAGTGAAAAACTTTTCAATTAATTTCAGGTTAAATATAGCTTTTACCAAACTTGTGCCATAAAACTGCTGAAATTGTATGTACAATGAGATTAATAATGACAGTCATTAAAAATGGTAATGTTATTAGAAAAAAAAATTAGCCCAGCCTCGAGATTATAGCCTGCAAATTCTAGTCAAAATATTTTGTACATAAATAATTACAAGGCTAGCTAGTATATATCATGAAAAATGGCACTATTACTCTGTTTTCACTGTTTTCCCATATTGTTACCCAGTAAGAACATTCCTGTACACCACCCAGGAATTATTAAAGGGTACTCAGTGACTTCCTCTCAAACACAAAGGTTAGTATTCTCTAATATCTTTTCTTCTTCCCTTTCACTTACATATTTGCCCCAATATAGCTACCTGTATAAATTATATCATCAAAACATTATTTGGGGGCTGTAAACTGAAGTGTTAAACAGTAAAAATAAAAGCCACTGGAGGCATTGACTAGAAAAGTGCTGTATAAATGCAGTCCTGTACCATTACAAAACAGCAGTATTTGTAGCAGTTTAGCCATAGAGATTTACCCGAGAAATAATCGTTTCAAGCCCCAAAACATCAAATTATATAATATCTTACATAAAGGCGAATAGTAGAGAAATGTCCAAAATATTAATAGAATCAAATGATTCTTATCAAATTAATTATCTCATGACCGTTCATCTTGTGACCCTTCAGCAGGGGCCTGACCACGAGGTTAGAAACCACTGAACTGATCTGACCCCTTCCAGCTTTAACAGTAAAATGCTGCTTACACATCCATATGTGTAAGCAGGGCGTCCATATTACCACTCTAATGTAATAATGTTATGCTATATCAGTCACAGCGGCTTTTTCTGCAATCTGAATGCAGGACTTTCACTTGGAGCATTTTTACATTGTTGTATTAGAGCTAGTACATGAGAATTTCTTCCACTACTCCATTTCTCTGCACATTTTACCAATGGATAAACTTTACATATGTTTTTCCGCTTGTAGAAAGCT